>NC_066557.1:12557361-12562361 GCF_024679095.1 Eriocheir sinensis
TTTCCTATACAATTTATCAAATTTTTTTTACCGCTCTATTCCCTTGTTTACTTTTCTTCCTTTCTCCTTCCCTCTCTCCTATGTTCTTTAATTCCATCCGTCCTTCCTCCCTCCCCACCTTCCTTCCTTCCTTCTGAATTTTAATACATAGTGAGGTATGACTTAACTACACGGAAATATTGAAGAGGAAAAGGAAGGAAGGAGAAAAGGAAAATAGGAATAAATGTGTGTATGAATGAAAGGAAGAAAGAAGCATTAATAGAAAACAAGAAAACGTCACCGAAAAACAAAGAAACAGGCAAATTAGATTTAAATGACCTTCCCATTACACACACACACACACACACACACACACACACACACACACACACACATTCATTATCATCATCGGTAATAGAAGCCGTTACTATTCTCTCTCTCTCTCTCTCTCTCTCTCTCTCTCTCTCTCTCTCTCTCTGAAGTGGAAAGGCTACTACTACTACTACTACTACTACTACTACTACTACTACCACTAAAATAATACGAAATAAAAAGCAAAGTAATGCATATATTTAATTAGCAAAATGTCTAATTAATAAAAATATGGATGGGAGCGGAGAAAGAAAGAAAAGGAGGAGGAAAGAGAAAGAGGAAGGAATAAGAGGAGGAGGAGGAGGAGGAGGAGTAGGAGGAGGGATGCATAATTTAATATTTGCATGGAGGATAAAAAGGTGGAGTATGAGATGAAGAGGGACGAGGAGGAGGAATAGCAAAAAAGGAAGGGGAGGAGGAAAATGAAGAGGGAACAAAACAATATGGAGAAGGAAAATTACTAAAACTAAAAGAAAAACGAGAAAAGAGGAGGAAAAGGAGGAAAAGAAAAAAAATAAGCAGAGGAGGAAAATAACCACCACCAACACATCTTTCTTTCCCCCATCCCACTCCTCTCTCTCTCTCTCTCTCTCTCTCTCTCTCTCTCGTCCTTGGGTATCGATCGATGGTCTGAAGCGGGCGAGAATATTTTTAGCCAAGACTTAGTACCCGCCTCTTAACACTGCTGCTACTACCGCTTTTGCAACCACTGCCACTACCACTACTACTACTACTACTGCTACTACTACTGCTACTACTATTACTAATACTACCACAGCCACTACCACTACTACCACTACTACTAGTACTATTACCACTGCTACTACTACTGCTACTACAACTACTACTAATACTACTAATACTAATACTACTACTATCGCTAACCGCTTAAAATAACTAACATTGATTTTGATATTCCTACTTCTACTACTACTACTACTGCTACTGCTACTGCGCATTATTGTCCAGATCCAGATCCAGACTACTACTACTACTACTACTACTACTACTTCTACTACTACTACTACTTCTACTACTACTACTACTGCAAATGCTGCTGTGAACCTGTGACTACCGCAATATTATCAGGTTTACGTATATGTCTGCCTCTCTCTCTCTCTCTCTCTCTCTCTCTCTCTCTCTCTCTCTCTGGATTCTATTTAGATAGTATGTATAGGTAATTCAGAAAGCAAGAGAGAGAGAGAGAGAGAGAGAGAGAGAGAGAGAGAGAGAGAGAGAGAGAAAGGGCCAAGGTTGGAGGTAACTCGTGGAGAGAAAGTTCGACGAAATGCACAACTTCTGAACTTTAAAGAGAGAGAGAGAGAGAGAGAGAGAGAGAGAGAGAGAGAGAAAACAAAAAAAAATGGAAAAGGGCTAAAGGAGAGAGAGAGAGGATAACGAAAAATATAACGAAAAACGGAAAAAAGAAAAAAAGTGGATGAAAATAGAATTAGCAAGAGAGAGAGAGAGAGAGAGAGAGAGAGAGAGAGAGAGAGAGAGAGAGAGAGACGGGATAGGTGTGGGGAGAAAGAGAGCAGGAGTAGGGACGAAGAGAGGAAGAGAGGAGGTGGAAGAGGAGGAGGAGGAGGAGGGGTAAATCCACCAGCGCCACCACCGTCACGACCTTCCATCATCATCACCACTTTGACCACCACCACCACCACCACCACCACTTTTCTGCGTCATCACCACCACCACACCACCACCACTACTCTGCATCACCACCACCACACCACCACCACTACTCTGCATCACCACCACCACCACTACTCTGCATCACCACTACCACCACTACAGCTAACCTTCATCACCATTACCATCACCACCAATACATTGTGTTCATCACCTTTCTCTTTTATTTCTCTCTTTTTTTGCCCTTCTGTTTATCTATCCCTCCTTTATTATCTATCACTTTTTTTGCTCTCTCTCTCTCTCTCTCTCTCTCTCTCTCTCTCTCTCTCTCTCTCTCTCTCTACCACAGAAATCCTTACATTCTAGAAACATCTCTCTTCTTTCCAAGAGAGAGAGAGAGAGAGAGAGAGAGGAGGGCAAGTTGCTTTTCATATAGATAAGAGTCCACCACCACCACCGCCACCACCACCACCACGACTTTCATTCAAGCTAAGAAAGGATATTGAGGGAAAAGAAGAAGAAGAAGAAGAAGAGAGAGAGAGAGAGAGAGAGAGAGATTATAAGTGGTAAAACGTGATTATCAAAATACTTAGACTTTTACCTTCTCGAGCGACCTACGTGGGAGGCAGGTAAGTCTCTCTCTCTCTCTCTCTCTCTCTCTCTCTGAACCGGTGCATTCAGGCTAAGATTCGTGCAAACAGGCTACCGGATTTCATTTCCAGGAGCGTTACTCAGAGCAACTACTTACTACTACTACTACTTCTATTACTACTACTACTACTACTTCTACTACTAATACTAATACTACTGCTATTACTACTACTATTCTATACGTTCCTTCCTTCCCCCTATGCCTTCTTTACCTCCCTTCCCTTCTTTCCTCCTTTTTTCTTGTTTCCTTTTCTAACTTTTTCCTTTTCTTTCCTTCCCTTTTCTCCCGTTCCTTTAATTTCCTCCTTTCCATTCTTTTCCTCGATCTGTAGCAAGCATTAGTTTGACCTACTACTACTACTACTACTACTACTACTACTACTACTGCTAATACTACTGCCTTTGATGTCAAGGAGAGTTAGCAATAGAGCACTGAAGTCATCCTCAAGCTGTACCTAATATTAGACAGACCTACTACTACTACAACTATTACTACTGCTACTACTACTACTACTACTATTACTACTACTACTGGGTTCCATTTCAATGTAGATTTACGTATACAAGAGCAATCCCTATTAAGTTCCCACGTTCTCTCTCTCTCTCTCTCTCTCTCTCTCTCTCTCTCTCTCTCTCTCTCTCTCTCAAAACCTTCCCCTCTCCCTTTTTTCCTCCCTCCCTCCCTTCAATCTTCTCTCCCTTTTTTCATATTTTTGTTCTCTCATCTCTTTCCTTCTCCTTCCCCTCTTTCTCTTACTTATTTTTTCCCTCCTTCCTCCTCCTCCACTATTTCTCTTCCTCCATTCTTCCCTCCTCCCATTCCCTCCTCCAAATTTCGTCTTCCTTCAATCTTTTTCTTCCTCCTTCCTTATCTTTTCTCTTCCCTCCTATCTTCGCTCTTCTTTCCTTCCTTCCTTCCTTCCTCCATTCCTTCCTTTCTGATTCAAGTGTGGAGGAAAAAGAAGAGAAGAGGGTAAAGGAATTTCGAAGAGGAGGAGGAGGAGGAGAGAAGGGAGGGAGTGAGTGGAAGAGAGGGGAACCTAACAATAGGGGGAGAGAGAGAGAGAGAGAGAGAGAGAGAGAGAGAGAGAGAGAGAGAGAGAGAGATAATGGAACCTAAACGACGATGACGATGAATAGGTGGATTAGGAGGAGGAAGAGGAGGAGGAGGAGGAGGAGGAGGAGGAGGAGGAAGAAGAAGAAGAAGAAGAAATGAAGTACGAAGACAATGAGGAGGAGGAGGTGTGGAGGAAGAGACGAAGCTGGAGGAAGAGAGCAGGAGGAGGAGGAGGAGGAGGTGGGGGAGAAGGAGGAGGAGGAGGAGGTGGGGGAGAAGGAGGAGGAAGAGGAGGAGGGGAACTAAACAGGGTACAATTTGGGTTCTAGTCTGGCCTTGGCGAGGAGGAGGAGGAGGAGGAAGAGGAGGAGGAGGAGGAGAGGAACCAAGGTATGTAGGAGCAGACGAGGCCAATGACCTTCTAGATTTTCCTTTAGAAGAGAGAGAGAGAGAGAGAGAGAGAGAGAGAGAGAGAGAGAGAGAGAGAGAATGACCTTCTAGATTTTCCTTTAGGAGAGAGAGAGAGAGAGAGAGAGAGAGAGAGAGAGAGAGAGAGAGAGAGAGAGAGAGAGAGAGAGAGAGAGAGAGAGAGAGAGAGAGAGAGAGAGAGAGAGAGAGAGAGAGAATTTTATTTAGTTGGGCGAAGAAATTTTCCTTTGGCAAAGAGAGAGAGAGAGAGAGAGAGAGAGAGAGAGAGAGAGAGAGAGAGAGAGAGAGAGAGAGAGAGAGAGAGAGAGAGAATTTTATTTGGTTGGGAGAAGAAATTTTCCTTTGGCAGAGAGAGAGAGAGAGAGAGAGAGAGAGAGAGAGAGAGAGAGAGAGAGAGAGAGAGAGAGAGAGAGAGAGAGAGAGAGAATTTTATTTGTTGTGGAGAAGAAATTTTAATGTACCAGAGAGAGAGAGAGCGCGAGAGCGAGAGATAGAGAGAGAGAGAGAGAGAGAGAGAGAGGCCTACTAGAGGTCATCACCCCCGAAAACCTTCCTCTCTCCTCCTCTCCTCCTCCTCCTCACTCTTTCTCCTCCTCCTCCTCCTCCTCTTCTCCCCCTTACACTTACTACCCCAGTAAACTTTATATTGCGCAGACGGGAAGAGGAGGGGGAAGAAAGAGAGGAGGAGGAATGGGAGGAGGAGTAGAAGGAGAAGGAGGAGGAGGAGATAATTTGATATGTGCATCTTTCTGTGGAGAGAGAGAGAGAGAGAGAGAGAGAGAGAGAGAGAGAGAAGCCTTATAGCAACAAGGCGAGGTACTCACTCACGTTCGAGAGAGAGAGAGAGAGAGAGAGAGAGGTCGTGTTGTCAAGTAATTAC
>NC_066557.1:12572361-12574861 GCF_024679095.1 Eriocheir sinensis
TCAAGCTACAACCAGGGTCATAAAAGTACCCCTGGAAATGTCCCCAACAACACCTAAGAAAAGCCTTGTCAAATTCAGCCTCACATCAGCTATTTCCAAAGGGCGACATGGAGGTTAATCTGGTTCTCATGAGTGTTTTTATAGGTTCAATGTACAGAAGAAGAGTCAAACTACCACCAGGGTCATAAAAGTACCCCTGGAAATGCCCCCCACAACACCTAAGAAAAGCCTTGTCAAATTCAGCCTCACATCAGCTATTTCCAAAGGGCGAAATGGAGGTTAATCGGGTTCTAGTTAGTGTTTTTATAGGTTCATGGTACAGAAGAGGGATCAAGCTACCACCAGGGTCATAAAAGTACCCCTGGATATGTCCCCAACAACACCTAAGAAAAGCCTTGTCAAATTCAGCCTTACATCAGCTATTTCCAAAGGGCGAAAAGGAGGTTAATCAGGTTCTAATGAATGTTTTTATAGGTTCACGTTACAGATGAAGGCCCAAACTACCACCAGGGTCATAAAAGTAGCCCTGGAAATGCCCTAATCTCCTATGAAAGCCTTGTCAAATAGGTGTGCTTGGACGTCAAAATGTTTAAAAATAAGGCCCCAGATCTGCCTCAGAGCTCGCAGAACCCTCGCCCAAGAAAGCCAAGCCAAGAGTAACCCCAAGAAGAATTTCCCATCCATACGAACTAAAAAGAAGGTAAAAAAAAAGCAATATTGGATAGAGAAGGGAAGGGGAAGGGAGTGAAGAAGAAAAAGGAAGGGAAGAAGGAAGACGAGAGAGAGAGAGAGAGAGAGAGAGAGAGAGAGAGAGAGAGAGAGAGAGAGAGAGAGAGAGAGAGAGAGGAGTGGCAGTACAGCCGAAACAATGACTGTAATCCTCTCGCAATACTCAGTTCCCCAAGGCCACAAAGACGAGTTGGGTTCACATGACTCTTTGAAACATCCATGAACCCTTGTCAACCTATCTTTCTATCTATCTATCTATCTGAATCTTCCTATCTATCTAAACATACCTATGGAAATCTACCTATGTCAAACTATCTATCTAAATCTACCTATGGAAAGCTACCTGTCAAACTATCTATCTATCTAAACATACCTATGGAAATCTACCTATGTCAAACTATCTATCTAAATCTACCTATGGAAAGCTACCTGTCAAACTATCTATCTAGCTATCTATCTAAATCTACCTATGGAAACCTATCTGTCAAACTATATATCTATCTATCTAAATCTACCAATGGAAATCTATGTCAAACTATCTATCTATCTATCTGAATCTACCGATGGAAAGCCACCTATGTAAAACTATCTATTTATCTATTTAAATCTACCTATGGAATTCTGACTATGTCAAACTATCTATCTATCTATCTATCTCAATCTACCTTTGTAATTCTAACCATGTCAAACTATCCTCTAACCTCTTTTGTTTTACTCTTTTGTTTTACTTTAGGAGCAGCGAGTAGCGGGCTTTTTTTTTATTATTGTTTTTTTTTTTGAGCTGCCTTCTTTAAAAATCTATCTATTTAAATCTACCTATGGAAATACTAACACAACCTTTACCAAAGCCCAATTTTCACGTTCATGTTGAAGAAGCCTTGTTGAACTATCACTAGGCTCATAATACCACCCATGGACATACCCACAACAACCTCTACCAAAGCCTTACCAAACACTCACCACAACCCTTATCAAAGCCTTATCAATCACCCACAACAACCTCTACCAAAGCCTTACCAAACACTCACCACAATCCTTACCAAAGCCTTCTCAATCACCCACAACAACCTCTACCAAAGCCTTTACAAAATTCACAACCTCTACCAAAGCCTTACCAAAATTCACAACCTCTACCAAAACCTTACCAGATATATACCCACAACAACCTCTATTAAAAATTTAACAAATACCCACAGCAACCTCTACCAAAGTCTTACCAAATACCCACAACAACCCCTTCCAAAGCCTTACCAAATACCCACAACAACCTATACCTTGCTAAATGCAGGCTGTGTAGGAGGTGCTAATCTGAGAAGCATTGGGCCCATATTTTTAACGTCTCGGGCTCACATTACGACTATTTCCCAAGGCCACAGATTAACCGGGTCCTCATGGGTGATTTTTCCGTTCAAGATTCAGAGGTCGTGTAAAACTACCACCGGGATCCCAAAACAGTCCACGAAAACCCAAACAGCAGCTTTTACGAGACGCTTTTCAAACAGGTGCCTTGGGTCTCATTACGACTATTTCCCAAGGCCACAGAAAAGATTTACTGGGTTTTCATGGGTGATTTTTCCCTTCAAGATTCAAAGGTCGTGTAAAACTATCACCAGGATCCCAAAACAGTCCACGAAAACCCCAGGAACAACTTCTACGAGAGGCTTTTCAAAGAGGCGAACTGAGTAGCCGAGACGTTTAAGAATACTAGCTCTGATTCCCTTATTAAGTTATTCATCCTTTGCTATCAATCTTGCATCGTGTGTCTACATCT
>NC_066557.1:12579861-12597361 GCF_024679095.1 Eriocheir sinensis
GAGGAACAAAAAGAGGAGAAAATAGGAAAAGGAAAAAATAAATTAACAGTTGAATGAATGAATGGATGGAAAAAAAGACTAAAGAAGATAAGGAGGAGGAGGAGGAGGAGGAGGAGGAGGAGAAAAAAGAGGAAGAACAAAAAGGAAAGTAGAAAAAGGAAAAAAATAAAGTAAAAGTTGAATAAATGAATGTAAGGAAACGAAAGGAGAATAAGAGAAAGAGAAAGAGAGGAGGAGGAGGAAAAAGGGGAAGAAGAAGAGGAAGAACAAAGAGAAAAGTAAGAAAAGGAAAAAAAGGATCAGTTGAATGAATGGAAAGAAAAGAAAGAAGAAAGAAAAGGAGGAGGAGGAGGAGGAGGAGGAGGAGAAAGAAGAATGAATGAAAGCAGTACACGATTACGAGAGAGAGAGAGAGAGAGAGAGAGAGAGAGAGAGAGAGAGAGAGAGAGAGAGAGAGAGAGAGAGAGAGAGAGAGAGCCTGCTGCCTACTTCCCATCTGTAGTATAAGTAAACAAAGAAACTATAAGTAGCAATGTTGATATCAGGGTGTGACTTGACCAGGGTGAGGCAGGGGGGGTGAGGAAGGCCTGGCCAGGGTGAAGGGAGAATAGGGTGAAGGGTGAGGCCGTGGGAGAGAAAGGAAGAGTGAGAGAGAGAGAGAGAGAGGGAGAGTATGTGCGTGTGCGTGTGTGTGAGGTACAGGATGGGTACGTGTGTGTGTGTGTGTGTGTGTGTGTGTGTGTTAGGGGGGATGGGGGGATTGCTATTTCTTCTCCTTCTCCTCCTCCTCCTCCTCCTTCTTCGTCTTTTCAACTTCTTCTTCCTTGTCCTACTCCTCCTCTTTTTTCGTCTTTTTCAACTTCTTCTTCTTTGTCCTCCTCCTCCTCCTCCGGTGACCTATTTTTGCTTCCTTTTGTCCTTCTCCTCCCACTCCTCCTCTTCCTCCTCCTTTTCCTCCTCCTCCTCCTTTATCGTCTTTTTCAACTTCTTCCTTGTCCTACTCCTTCTCCTCCTCCTCCTCTTCCTCTTTCTGCTCCTCCGGTGACCTATTTTTGCTTCTTTTTGTCCTCCTCCTCCCACTCCTCCTCCTCCTCCTCCTCTTCCACTCTACTCCTCCTCCTACTCCTTTTCTTCGGCTGTAACCTGTTTTTTTCTTCATTTCTTTTGTCTTTCTTCTTCTACTCCTCCTCCTCCTCCTCCTCCATTCTTGTTCTTTTCCTCCTCCTCCTCCTCCTCCTCCTCTTGTCTTCTTCCACTTCTACCTCCATCTTCTCCTCCATTCTTGTTCTTCCTCCTCCTCCTCCTCCTCCTCTTGTCTTCTTCCACTTCTACCTCCATCTTCTTCCTCCTCCTTCTCCTTCATTCTTGTTCCTCCTCCTCTTGTCTTCTTCCACTTCTACCTCCATCTTCTTCCTCCTCCTTCTCCTCCATTCTTGTTCTTCCTCCTCCTCCTCCTCCTCTTGTCTTCTTCCACTTCTACCTCCATCTTCTTTTCGTTCTGACCAACGCATCTTCTTTACATTATGCCCCTATTTTTCCTTCCTCCTCCTCCTCCTCCTCCTTAATTAACTTGTAGGTCAGAGACAAGCATAACAAAGATGATGAAAAGCGATAAAAAGAGATAAAAATAGTGATGATGATGATGATGATGATGATAATGATAATAATAATAATAATAGCAAAATCGAAATTATGAAAAAAATAGAAGGAAAGGAATGAAAATATAAAAGAAAGAAAGGAGGAGGAGGAACAAGGAGGAGAAGGAGGAGGAACAAGGCGGAGAAGGAGGAGGAGGAGGAGGAGGAGGAACAAGAAGGAGGAGGAGGAGGAGGACGAATAAGAAGGAGGAGAAGGAGTAGGAGGAGGAACAATGAGGAGGAGGAGGAGGAGGAAGAGGACGAAAAAAAAAAAAGAAGAGAAGTTATGCGTGACTCAAACTTTCATTTTCTTTAGTACTTTCTCTCTCTCTCATTATTCCCTCTATAATGCAATTGGACTTCATGAATTGATTTGAGAGAGAGAGAGAGAGAGAGAGAGAGAGAGAGAGAGAGAGAGAGAGAGAGAGAGAATTTCAAAGATTTACGCACAAACGAAGCCAACTTGCAACAAAGGAAGAGGAAGAAGAGGAGGAGGAAGAGGAGGAGGAGGAGGAAGAGGAAAAGAAGAAGCAGTAAAACAACAAGAACAACAACAAGGAGGAGGAGGAGGTGGTAGAGGAGGAGGAGGAGGAGGAAGAGGAAGAAAAAGAAGAAAACACGTTGACAAGAAAACAGACAAAGACAGGGTGACAAAAGGTTCTCTCTCTCTCTCTCTCTCTCTTATAGCATCAAGCGCGCGAATACACACACACACACACACACACACACACACACACACACACACACACAGAGAGAGAGAGAGAGAGAGAGAGAGAGAGAGAGAGAGAGAGAGAGAGAGAGAGAGAGAGAGAGAGAGAATGAAATGGGATAAAGAAAATAGAAAAATAAGGATGGGAAGGATGGAAAAAAGGGAAGGAAGAGAAGGGAGGAGGGAAGGAAGCAATGAGAAGAATGGAAGGAAGGAAGGAAGGAAGGAAAGAAGGAAGAAAGGAAACGAGGGAAGAAAGGAAGGAAGGAGAAGGAAACTGTGGAATGGAGGGAAGGAAGGAAATAAGGAAGGAAAGAAAGATAGAAAAGGAAGAGACCAGAGTAATAGAAAGAAGGAAGGAAGGAAGGAAGGGACAAAAGAAAGAAGGAAGGAAGGAAGGGACGAAAGAAGGAAGGAAGGAAGGAAGGGACAAAAGAAAGAAGGAAGGAAGGAAGGGACGAAAGAAGGAAGGAAGGAAGGGACGAAAGAAGGAAGGAAGGAAGGAAGGAAGGAAGGGACGAATGAAGGAAGGGACGAAAGAAGGAAGGAAGGAAGGGACGAAAGAAGGAAGGAAGGAAGGGACGAAAGAAGGAAGGAAGGAAGGGACAAAAGAAAGAAGGAAGGAAGGGACGAAAGAAGGAAGGAAGGAAGGAAGGGACAAAAGAAAGAAGGAAGGAAGGAAGGGACGAAAGAAGGAAGGAAGGAAGGGACGAAAGAAGGAAGGAAGGAAGGGACAAAAGAAAGAAGGAAGGAAGGAAGGGACGAAAGAAGGAAGGAAGGAAGGAAGGAAGGAAGGGACAAAAGAAAGAAGGAAGGAAGGAAGGGACGAAAGAAGGAAGGAAGGAAGGGACGAAAGAAGGAAGGAAGGAAGGGACGAAAGAAGGAAGGAAGGAAGGAAGGGACAAAAGAAGGAAGGAAGGGACAATAGAAAGAAGGAAGGAAGGAAGGACGAAAGAAAGGAAGGGACGAAAGAAGGAAGGAAGGAAGGAAGGAAGGAAGGGACAAAAGAAAGAAGGAAGGAAGGAAGGGACGAAAGAAGGAAGGAAGGAAGGAAGGGACAAAAGAAAGAAGGAAGGAAGGAAGGAAGGGACGAAAGAAGGAAGGAAGGAAGGGACAAAAGAAAGAAGGAAGGAAGGAAGGGACGAAGGAAGGAAGGAAGGAAGGAAGGAAGGGACGAAAGAAGGAAGGAAGGAAGGAAGGGACAAAAGAAAGAAGGAAGGAAGGAAGGGACGAAGGAAGGAAGGAAGGAAGGAAGGGACGAAAGAAGGAAGGAAGGAAGGAAGGACAAGGGTGACAAACATTAATTTTAAGCAAACAACAACAAAAATCTCTCCATCTCGTAAACAAACTTTTGATTCGCCAGAAAGAAACGAAAAAAGGAAAAGAAAAAAGAAAAAGAAAAAGAATAAAAACAGACTAACAAGAAATTCTCACAAGGTTGCCAGAGACGAAAACAACAACAACTACTACAACTACTACTACTACAACTACTCCTACTATTGCTACCATTATTACAACTGCTACTATTACTTCTATGGAACTACAACTACTACTGCTACTACTACTATTACTACTGTTACTACTACTACAAGCCTACTACTACTAGTAGCCTACTATTACTACTACTACAACTACTACTACCACTACTACTACTACTACTACTACTACCACATCAACTAGTACTACTACTGCAACTACTCCTACTATTGCTACGTACTATTAATACAACTGCTACTATTACTACTATGGAACTACAACTACAACTGCTACTACTACTATTACTACTACTACTACTACGACTAATAATAATAATAATAATAATAATAATAATAATAATAAAAATAACGTTTCGAAATTGCAAATTCTTAGTTTGAGAGAGAGAGAGAGAGAGAGAGAGAGAGAGAGAGAGAGAGAGAGAGAGAGAGAGAGAGAGAGAGATGGCGTGCAATGTAATACCCCCGTTTCTCCTCCTCCTCCTTCCTGACACTCCCAAGGTCAACTGGAGAGTCCTGACAGCATTGTGGAGGAGGAGGAGGAGGTGGAGGTGGAAGAGGAGGAGGATAGAAGAGGTGGGCGTGATCCTGAAGCCTATTTCTGAGGCCTCCACTCTCTCTCTCTCTCTCTCTCTCTCTCTCTCTCTCTCTCTCTCTCTAAGAACGACAGTAAGTTGTTCTGCTCATCTCCGCAACCTTGAGAGAGAGAGAGAGAGAGAGAGAGAGAGAGAGAGAGAGAGCTAGTTCGAGCGAGTATGCTGCAGTGGATCTATTGAACAGGTCTCTCTCTCTTCTCTCTCTCTGAACTATCCTCCAGCAGTGAAGCAGGTACGCCACGTGAGAGAGAGAGAGAGAGAGAGAGAGAGAGAGAGAGAGAGAGAGAGAGAGAGAGAGAGAGAGAGAGAGAGAGAGATGAAATGTCAGACTTGGTGGAATGTAACTTAAATATCACATGAAAATTGCGAGAGAGAGAGAGAGAGAGAGAGAGAGAGAGAGAGAGAGAGAGAGAGAGAGAGAGAGAGAGAAGCTAATGTGAGAAAAAAATAATAACAAAAATGTTAGATATCTTAGACTGAAATTATACGAATAGTACCTCTCTCTCTCTCTCTCTCTCTCTCTCTCTCTCTTAGGATGACTAGGCAAGAAAATGACATACTCTTGGTCGGAATGTACCCAAGAAATCTCTCTCTCTCTCCATTAATCTACTAAGCTATACTGTCTAAGCGGTTCCTCACTCAATGTAATGATATGTACCTATTATTATTAGTAGTAGTAGTAGTACTAGTAGTAGTAGTAGTAGTAGTAGCAAAACGAATCGGGTAGTCATAATTCTTTGGGAGATATTCTAAATTAATCCTTTCGGAGATGAAATATATATCTCTCCCGAAATTGACCTCTCGTTTTGGACACTCCTTTGACCTCTGTTCGGGAGCAGTGAGTAGCGGGCTTTTTTATTTACTTTTTTTTTTTTTTTTTACGCCCTTGAACTGTCTCCTTAGCTGTATAAAAAAAAAAGGGTTGGTATCCGCTTCCCACGTCAACTATCTCCAGAGGCCGAAAAGGAGATCAGTCGGGTTCTAAAGTGTTTTTTTAGGCAAATGGTACAGAAGAAGAGTCAAACTAACACCACCAGGCTCAGGAAACTACCCCTGGAAAAGTTTAAAACTCTTAGGAAAGTCGACAAACATGTGAACTTTGGCACCGAAATGTTTAAAAATATAACCCAAGGCTTTCTAATGTGTGGTTTTATGTCCATGGTACAGAGGAGGAAGGGACAAACTACCATCACCAGGTACACAAAACTAGCCCTGGAAATGTTCAAAATTCCTACGAAAGGCTTGACAAATATGTGAACTTACGCGCAGATATGTTTAAGAAGGCCGAAAAGGAGCTTAATCTGGTCCTAATGTTTTTTTTTTAGGTCAAATTACCAGAAGGATCGTAAAACTGCCCCTGGAAAAGTTTAAAACCCGTACACAAGCTTTGGCAAATAATGTGAACTTGGGTGCAGAAATGTATAAGAAGGCCGAAAAGGAGCTCAATTGGGTCCTAATGTGGTTTTTTTTAGGTCCATTGTACAGAAGAATGGTCAAATTACCACAAGGATCGTAAAACTGACCCGGGAAATGTTCAAAATTCCTACGAAAGCCTTGACAAATATACGAACTTGGGCGCCGAAATGTTTAAGAAGGCCGAAAAGGAGTTCAATCGGGTCCGAATGTGTTTTTTTAGGTCCATGGTACAGAAGTATGGTCAAATTACCACAAGGATCGTAAAACTGCCCCTGAAAATGCTTAAAACCCGTACGAAAGCTTTGGCAAATAATGTGAACTTGGGCGCAGAAATATTTAATTAAGAAAACGACCCAAGGCTTTCGTAGGAGTTGTGTTGGGGGCCTTTCCGTGGGTAGTTTTATGAGCCTGGTGGTAGTGTGACAAAGCTTATGTAAAGTGGACGGGAAAAAAATCATAAGAACGCATTTAACGTCTTTTGTGGCCTGTAGAAATAATTGATGTAAGGTTATGGAAAGTTTTATGAGCCTGGTGGTAGTGTGACAAAGCTCATGTAAAGTGGACGGGGAAAAAACTCATAAGAAAGCATTTAACGTCTTTTGTGGCCTGTAGAAATAATTGATGTAAGGTTATGGGAAGTTTTATGAGCCTGGTGGTAGTGTGACAAAGCTCGTGTAAAGTGGACGGGGATAAAACTCATAAGAAAGCATTTAACGTCTTTTGTGGCCTGTAGAAATAATTGATGTAAGGTTATGGGAAGTTTTATGAGCCTGGTGGTAGTGTGACAAAGCTCATGTAAAGTGGACGGGGATAAAACTCATAAGAAAGCATTTACTGATGTGTTGTTTATATTTGTAAGGCTAAAAGGCATCAAATGAGAACCTTTACTGATGTGTTGTTTATATTTGTAAGGCTAAAAGGCATCAAATGAGAACCTTTACTGATGTGTTGTTTATATTTGTAAGGCTTTAGGATATCAAATGAGTCTTTAGCTTTCTCTTATTTATATATGTAAGGCAAAAGGGCATGAAATTATACTCTTTTGCTTCGTGTTATTCATATTTGTAAGGCTAAGGCATTTTTTTCGTTTTTACAGTGAAGAAAGCAGCTCAAGGGCAAAACAATAATAATAATAATAATAATAATAATAATAATAATAATAATAATAATAATAATAATAATAATCAGGAAAAGTCCCCTAATTAGACACTTCCCCTATATATATAAAAAAAAGTTCAAAAGAGTGGTCAAAAGAGAGGTCAATTTCGGGAGGAGAGGTGTTCAAGTCATGGGCAGAAGGTACTACAAACGAAGGCAGGCTGTTCCAAAGTTTACCAGTGCAAGCGATGAAAGAATGAAGATGCTGGTTAACTCTTGCATAAGGGATTTGGACAGTGTAGGGATGAGCTAGAAATGAGTCTGAAGTCTTATATTCGGGTCTTCGGGAAAAGTGGAGGAGGAGGAGGAGGAGGAGGGGGTTGATAAGAAAGATAGAGGAGGAGGGGGAGGAGAAAGGAGCTAAGGAGAGGAAGAGATGAGATAACACACACACACACACACACACACACACACACACCTGTCCCAGTTTCGCTCCAACTTTTCCCTTTAAAATGTATGAGTCATGTGTGTATGTGCATGTATATATAATGCATGTATGTCTGGATGTATGATTGCCTGACTGACTAACTTACTGACCGATTGACTGACTGACTGACTGACTGACCAACTGACTGACTTAATGACCGACTAACTGACTGACTGACTGACTAACTTACTGACCGACTGACTGACTGACTGTCTGACCAACTGACTGACTTAATGACCGAGTAACTGACTGATTGACTGACTAACTTACTGACCGACTGACTGACTGACTGGCCAACTGACTGACTTAATGACCGACTAACTGACTGACTGACTTACTGACCGACTGACTGACTGGCCAACTGACTGACTTAATGAGCGACTAACTGACTGACTGACTGACTAACTTACTGACTGACTGATTGGCTGACTGACTAACTTACTGACCGACTGACTGACTGACTGACTGACTAACTTACTGACCGACTGACTGACTGACTGACTGGCCAACTGACTGACTTAATGACCGACTAACTGACTGACTGACTGACTAACTTACTGACCGACTGACTGACTGACTGACTGGCCAACTGACTGACTTAATGACCGACTAACTGACTGACTGACTGACTAACTTACTGACTGACTGATTGGCTGACTTAACTGAAAGACCGATTGATTGACTGACTGACTGAATTTACATATAATTTTTCCTTTATGAGAGAGAGAGAGAGAGAGAGAGAGAGAGAGAGAGAGAGAGAGAGAGAGAGAGAATGGCGTAAACTGCTGCGTATGTGAAGGCCAGAGAGAGAGAGAGAGAGAGAGAGAGAGAGAGAAAACCCACACGCCAGAGCAGCTACGCATATCTCCTCCTCCTCCCCCTCCCCCCATACCTCCTCTCCCTCCTCCTCCTCCTCCTCCCATGGACTCGTTTCTTCTCACACAACCTACGCAGAAATGTTACCTCAATTTCTCCTCCTCCTTCTCCTCCTTTTCTTCCTCCTCCTCTTCTTCTTCCTCCACTTAATACTCCTTCTCTTCTTCCTCTTCGTCATCACTCTATCTCCTTTTACTTTTCTTCCTCCTCTTCCTTCTCCACTTCTTCCTCTTCCTCCTCCTCCACTTCTTCCTTCCGCTTCATTATCATTCGTTCTCCTCCTCCTCCCCCTCCTCCGTCTTAACTTCTTCCTCCTCCTCCTTATTCCCTTCCATTTGTTTCTCTTCCTCCTTCTCCACCTCCTCTACTTTTCTCCTCCTCCTCCTCCTACTTCTCCTCTACATCTTCCTCCTCCTCCTCCTCCACTTCTTCCTCTTCCTTCCTCCTCTTTCTCCTTCTCGTAAACCTTTCTCACGCATGAAATAATAAAGATAATAAGAAGAAGAATGATGAGAAGCAGGAGGAGGAGGAGGAGGAGGTAGAAAGACAGAAGGATGGAAGGAAGGAAGAAGAGGAGCAAGGATGGAAGGAACGATAGAATGGATGGAAGGAAGAAAGGAAGGAAGGAAGGAAGGGAAGAGGAAGGAGGAGGAGGAGGGGAAGAAAGGAAGAGAAGGAAGAAAGGGATGAAGGAATGGGGAAGACAGAGAAAGAGAAGACAGGGAAAAAGAATAAAGGGAAGAATAAAGGAGAGAGAGAGAGAGAGAGAGAGAGAGAGAGAGAGAGAGAGAGAGAGAGAGAGGCAAGGTGATACTGACAGGTGGCAGTAGTAGTAGTAGTAGTAGTAGCAGTAGTAGTAGTAGTAGTATAGTCTGTTTCATTTCATCTGTCCACCAGCAAAGCGGTAATTTTAATGGATGTGGCACCTACGCATTTCTAGTTCGTGAAAATCAACTGTTGTAATAGACATTCAAGCTTATTTTTGAAATATATATTTGAATGTTTATGTATACAAAAAACAACTCAGTCGTTTGCATCGAAAATCTAATATACAAGCACAGGAAAAGACAAGCTTGTATCAAATAACATAATTTTACATTACATTATTTACGTGCTACACATCAAAATTCCTTATCTATAGACACTTGCAAAGTCGTATGTCACTTTATGTAACTGAATGAGATGAAGTATGGGTATCTGAGAGGCTATAGGTCGTTCAAGTATGATCAGACTATACCTACTGTTTGATATAGTACAAGTTGTTCCTTCGTGTGCTTCTGTGGTAGTTATCGATGCAAATCTGTTTGCGGTTCATATGAGATGACTTGAGGGTTTTTTCTATTTTTTTTATATACACAAACATTCAAATATATCACTGAAAATATTAAGCTGTTGATCACTAACAGTACGCAGGTGCCACATCTACTACGTTCGCGAGTGGACAGACGGAATGAAACGGACTATAGTACCTAGTAGTAGTAGTAGTAAAGAAAAGGAATAAGGTAAGTTAGATAATTGGAGGAAGGAAGAAAAGGAGAAAAGTGGGAACGAGAAGGAAATAAATCAGAAAGGAAGGAAGTAAAGAAATGGAGGGAGGGAAGAAAAGTGGTTCAAAGGACAATAGAAATGAGTGAAAGAAAAGGAAGGAACAGAGGAAGGAAGAAGGGGATGTTAATGGAAGAGAAGGAATGAAGAAAGGAAAAGAGAAAGGAGATTAAAACATGGAGGAAAGGGAGAGAAGGAAGGGAAGAAAAGGGAGAGAAAGGCACAAGAAAATGAGGAAGTGAAGGAGAGGAGAGAAAGATAGGAATAAAATGAAGGAAGGAAGGAAGGGAGGAAAATGAGAAAGAGGGAATAAGAGGAGAAAAGAGTAAAAGAAAGGCAGGAAGGGAGGAAAGAAGGAAGGGAGGAAATCAAGAAAGGGAGAAGAGAAGGGGGGAAAGGGGGAGAAGGGGAGGAAGGGAAGACAAGGGAGAAAAAGGCGCAAGGAAAGGAAGGAATAAATGAAGGGAGGGAGGGGGGAGGAAGGAAAGTAAGAAAGGGAAAGAAGAGGAGGGAGGAAAGGGGGAGAAGGAAGGTGAGGGAGGGATCGATATTCACAGCTGTTGAGAGAGAGAGAGAGAGAGAGAGAGAGAGAGAGAGAGAGAGAGAGAGAGAGAGAGAGAGAGAGAGAGAGAGAGAGAGAAGGTAACTGGTGGTAACGGTATAACACACGGTAAGGAGAGAGAGAGAGAGAGAGAGAGAGAGAGAGAGAGAGAGAGAGAGAGAGAGAGAGAGAGAGAGGGCGGGTGTGGTATGTTTGAGTGCAATGGCCTCCCTCCCTCACCACCACCATCACCACCACCACCATCACCATCACCACCACCACCACCACCACCCATATTGATATTTTTAGCTACTACTAGTCTACTACTACTACTACTACTACTACTACTACTACTACTATTTCATCTACTATTACAACAATTTAAAATCTATAAATAATAAAAATGATAATAATAATAATAATAATAATAATAATAATAATAATAATAATAATAATAATAATAATAATAATAATAATAATAATAATAATAATAATAATAATAATAATAATAATAATAATGATAAACTTATAAAAATAGTCACTGATAACACACACACACACACACACACACACACACACACACACACACATTCACACGCGCGCATTATAATAGATTAAAAAGTGTGTGTGTGTGTGTGTGTGTGTGTGTGAGAGAGAGAGAGAGAGAGAGAGAGAGAGAGAGAGAGAGAGAGAGAGAGAGAGAGAGAATTCATGTACATATAGGTGAGAAGTAAATAGGTAAAGAGGAGGAGGAGGAAGAGGAGGAGGAGGAAGAGGAGGAGGAGGAGACGGGAAGTAGCGTGACAGTTCCCGTCTTATAACTTTCACTCTCCTCCTCCTCCTCCTCCTCCTCTTCTTCTTCCTCCTCCTCCTCCTTTTCGTTTCCTCTGGTGCCAAGTTCCGGGTAGAGAAATGATGTACACACACACACACACACACACACACACACACACACACACACACACACGTTAAAATTTTGCTTTCTTCCTCTTCCTCTTCATATTATCTTTACTACTATCATCATCATCATCATCTTCAGCTCCCTTTCCCATAATTACAAACCTTCCCTTTCTCTTTATTTATAACCTAAGTCACGACGGGAATCGACCTGCAGTACACTGGATTTGATGATACGACAAGTTGCCACCCCAAGACTTTTTTTCCTTATATATGTTAATTTATGCTTTTAGTCTCATTTTTTTTTCTGAACACATAATTCATCCACGTCTTCCTTCTCTTTCTCTTTTCTTGTCCATCTTTATTACTTTTATTCCTATTACTTGTCTTCCTACGTATTACTTCTCTTCGTTGGGTAGGGTTAAATCTCATTGGTGGATGTTGGGAAAGCCTAAATCCTTATGGTGAATGCTGGTAGAGGTTAAATTTTAAGGGAGGGTGCTCGGGAAGGTCAAATCTTACAGGTGAATGTCGGGAAAGGTTAAATCTGTCTATTCAATACTGGAAATGGTTAGATCTTACTGGTGGATGCTGTGAATGGTTAAATCTTACTGGTGGATACTGGGAAATGTTAAATCTTACTGTTGGATACTGGGAAATGTTAAATCTTACTGTTGGATACTGGGAAATGTTAAATCTTACTGGTGGATACTGGGAAATGTTAAATCTTACTGGTGGATACTGGGAAATGTTAAATCTTACTGGTGGATACTGGGAAATGTTAAATCTTACTGGTGGATGCTAGGAAGGGTTAAGTCTTATTGGTGGATGCTGGGAAATGTTAAATCTTACTGGTGGATGCTGGGAAATGTTAAATCTTACTGGTGGATGGTGGGAAATGTTAAATCTTACTGGTGGATGCTGGGAAATGTTAAATCTTACTGGTGGATGCTGGGAATGGTTAAATCTTACTGGTGGATGCTAGGAATGGTTAAATCTTACTGGTGGATGCTGGGAAATGTTGAATCTTACTGGTGGATGCTGGGAAATGTTGAATCTTACTGGTGGATACTGGGAAATGTTAAATATTACTGGTGGATGTTGGGAAAGGTTAAATCTTACTGGTGGATGCTGGGAAAAGTTCAATTTTACTGGTGGATGCTAGGAATGGTTAAATCTTACTGGTGGATGCTGGGAAATGTTGAATCTTACTGGTGGATACTGGGAAATGTTAAATCTTACTGGTGGATGCTGGGAATAGTTAAATCTTACTGGTGGATACTGGGAAATGTTAAATCTTACTGGTGGATGCTGGGAATGGTTAAATCTTACTGGTGGATACTGGGAAATGTTAAATCTTACTGGTGAATGCTGGGAATGGTTAAATCTCACTGGTGGATACTGGAAATGGTTAAAGCTCACTGGTGGATACTGGAAAACGTTAAATCTTACTGGTGGATGCTGGGAATGGTTAAATCTTACTGGTGGATGCATGCTGCAGTGGGCGTGGCTTAACTGCCAAGGTAACGGAAATAACGCATATCACAAACCGAGTAACACACTAACACATTCTCTCTCTCTCTCTCTCTCATTTACCTGAACCTTCAAAACAGGTAACTCAACGCTGCCAATTTCGTGCTTACCTGTGGAAGAGAAACACAATTAGCATGGGACAGGCAATAATAATAATAATAATAACAATAATAAAAATAATAATAATAATAATAATAATAATAATAATAATAATAATAATAATAATAATAATGATAATAATAATAAAGCTTAAGAAATTGGAGACGAAAATTAAGATTGACTTAATTTAGCAGAGAGAGAGAGAGAGAGAGAGAGAGAGAGAGAGAGGGGGTAAAGGGTCTGGCCTTCTCGCCAAAAAACTAATGTAAAAAATAAAGTGACCTCCTTCCGGTAATTTTCTTGTTTGCATCCCCTCTCTCTCTCTCGACTGAATAATATAAAGGATAAACCAATCTAAAATTTGCTGAGAGAGAGAGAGAGAGAGAGAGAGAGAGAGAGAGAGAGAGAGAGAGAGAGAGAGAGAGAGAGAGAGAGAGAGAGAGAGAGAGAGAGAGAGTAAAATTGATTAAAGCAAGATAGGAGAAATGCAAACAGAGAGAGAGAGAGAGAGAGAGAGAGAGAGAGAGAGAGAGAGAGAGAGAGAGAGAGAGAGAGAGAGAGATTTAATAACAGGTCACTATGCCTCACTCCTCCATCACTTCCCTCCTCCCTCAGGTTGGAATGCAAGGTTACCTCCCTCCTACTCCTCCTCCTCCTACTCCTCTTTCTTATGCAGTTTTCCCTCCTCCCTTTTTTTCCTCTCTACTCTGAACCCTTTTTTTCTTCTTTTTTTTCTCCTTTTTTTTATCCCTCTTTTTCCTCCTCCTCTTCATTCTTGTTCAATATCTTCCTCCATGTTTTCCCTTTATAACTCGAATCTTCCTCCTCCTCCTCCTCCACTTCCTTTTTCTCTTTCTCCTCCTCTTCCTCTTCCTCCTCCTCTCCATCCTTCACCAGCCTCGATGTATTTTTAATTTCTATTGTTTTGCCTGTACTCTCCCTCATCTTTCTTCCCTCCTCCTCCTCCTCCTTCTTCTTCTTTTTCTTCTTCTTTTTCCTCCCCTTCCTCCTTCCCAATTCCCGCTTTCAGCCCTTATCTTTTACATCGTTCTCATGCAACTTCATCATACTCTCTCTCTCTCTCTCTCTCTCTCTCTCTCTCTGGTGCATGCTGAGATGGTTAAATCTTATTGGTGGATGATGGGAAAGGTTGAATCTTACTGGTGGATGCTTGGAAAGGTTAAATCTTACTGGTGGATGCTGGGAAATGTTGAATCTTACTGGTGGATGCTTGGAAAGGTTAAAATTTATTGGTGGATGCTGGGAAGGGTTAAATCTTAATGGTGGATGCTTGGAGAGGTTAAATCTTATTGGTGGATGCTGGGAAAGGTTGAATCTTATTGATGGATGCTGGGAAAGGTTAAATCTTACTGGTGGATGCTGGGAAGGGTAAAATCTTACTGGTGGAAGCTGGGAAGGGTTAAATCTTATTGGTGGATGCTGGGAAAGGTTGAATCTTATTGGTGGATGCTGGGAAAGGTTGAATCTTATTGGTGGATACTGGGAAAGGTTGAATCTTATTGGTGGATGCTGGGAAAGGTTGAATCATATTGGTGGATGCTGGGAAAGGTTGAATCATATTGGTGGATGCTGGGAAAGGTTGAATCATATTGGTGGATGCTGGGAAAGGTTGAATCATATTGGTGGATGCTGGGAAAGGTTGAATCATATTGGTGGATGCTGGGAAAGGTTGAATCATATTGGTGGATGCTGGGAAAGGTTGAATCATATTGGTGGATGCTGGGAAAGGTTGAATCATATTGGTGGATGCTGGGAAAGGTTGAATCATATTGGTGGATGCGGGGAAGGGTTGAATCATATTGGTGGATACTAGGAAAGGTTGAATCTTATTGGTGGATGCTGGGAAAGGTTAAATCTTACTAGTGGATGCTTGGAAAGGTTAAATCTTATTGGTGGATGCTGGGAAAGGTTGAATCTTATTGGTGGATGTTAGAGAGAGAGAGAGAGAGAGAGAGAGAGAGAGAGAGAGAGAGAGAGAGAGAGAGAGAGAGAGAGAGAGAGAATAACATCAATACATGAACCTTTAAAAACAAAAACAAATAAATAATAAAATATAATATAATATAGGCAAATAAAATATACACAAACTGCCCATACAAAACTATCACCACCACCACCACCATCACCACACCCACCACCACCATCACCACCAACACATAAGCCAAAGGGTAATGAACTTGGCCTCTCTCTCTCTCTCTCTCTCTCTCTCTCTCTCTCTCTCTCTCTCTCTCTCTCTCTCTCTCTCTATCTCTACTGCCGGTATAAGCACTACACTTTCACCCCCACTCTCTCTCTCTCTCTCTCTCTCTCTCTCTCTCTCTCTCTCTCTCTCTCAGTGTGTGTGTCACTGAAATAAGCCTAAACCCCTAGGCCTACACACACACACACACACACACATGATAAATGTACACACAACATTAATAAGTAGTAGTAGTAGTAGTAGTAGTAGTAGTAGTAGTAGTAGTAGTAGTAGTAGTAGTAGAAGTAGTAGTAGTAGTAGTAATAGCAGCAGCAGCAGTAGTAGTAGTAGTAGTAGTAGTAGTAGTAGTAGTAGTAGTAGTAGTGTTGGGAAAGTAAACATGGGTGGAGGTATCTTTTATGTTGTAGTAGTAGTAGTAGTAGTAGTAGTAGTAGTAGTAGTAGTAGTAGTATAGAGTACTAATAGCATCATCAGCACTATTAAACACACACACAAACACTTGGTTATCTCAGCGACTTAAAAACATTCACGCTATCACTTTTTACTCTTTTTTTTCTCAAAGATAAGAAGACAAAGAGATAAAGTCCTCTCTCTCTCTCTCTCTCTCTCTCTCTCTCTCTCTCTCTCTCTCTTACGTACATATGTATCTGTAAATCCTATGCCTGACTACTTTATTATTATTATTATTATTCTTTGCAGGTCATCGTTTTAACATAAGATCATAAGGAAACTATAAAATGTAGGTAGACCTTTACAAGGCAGATCCTATATACAGTGGCTTGGTGTTCGAGATCGTGCTGGGATTCGAACTGGCTAGCCCTGGCTCACCACTGCCATGACCTGACGCTGTAAGCCACTCCACCACCGCGCCTGCCCCAATTTTTTTTTTTTTTTTTTTTGCATTAAAGGAAACAGCTCAAGAAAAAAAGTGAAAAAAAGCCCGCAAATCACTGCTCCTATAAAAAAATGTTAGAGTAGTGGACGTAAGAGAGGTCAATTTCAGAACAGAAGCCATGTCTATTAATCTATACATCTTTGTAAATTAGGTACAATTATGCTGTGGCTCACTCAAATCCTGTTTTTCTCTCTGCAAACCTGAACCTAAGCTGCTCAACTTCTCAAGCCATTGTGCCGTGAATTCTCAGACGCTTGAGGCTCTGACAACAACTATTTCCCAAGGTCTTGAAGAAAATTAATCGGGTTTTCATGAGTGTTTTCACGTTCATGGTGCAAAAGCCTTAAAAACGTGGGTGTGGGTATTAGATAAGACTTTGGTATAGGTTGTGGGGTTTTGGTAAGGCTTTGTCAGAGGTTGTATGTCTTTCCAAGGGTAGTATTTTGAGCCTAGTAATAGTTTGACAAGGCTTCTGCACCATAAGGTTGAAAATAAGGCTTTAGAAGAGGGTGTGGGTATTAGATAAAGCTTTGGCAGAGGGTGTAGGCTTTAGATAGACACACAGATGGGTCAAAACACTACCGTACCCATGGAAAGGCTCACAACCTCTAGGAAACCCTTATCAATTGTCAACTATTTCAAAGCCCTTATCAATTGTCAACTATTTCAAAACCCTTATCAATTGTCAACTATTTCAAAACCCTTATCAATTGTCAACTATTTCAAAGCCCTTATCAATTGTCAACTATTTCAAAACCCTTATCAATTGTCAACTATTTCAAAACCCTCATCAACTGGCAACTGTTTCAAAACCCTTATCAATTGTCAACTATATTAAAACCCTTATCAATTGTTAACTATTTATAAACCCTTATCAATTGTTCACTATTTCAAAACCCTCATTAATTGTCAACTATTTCAAAACCCTTACCAATTGTCAACTATTTCGAAACCCTTATCAATTGTCAACTCTTTCAAAACCCTTATCAATTGTCAACTATTTTAAAACCCTTATCAATTGTCAACTGTTTCAAAACCCTTATCAACTGTCAACTATTTCAAAACCCTTATCAATTTGCAACTATTTCAAAACCCTTATCAATTGTCAACTATTTCAAAACCCTCATTAATTGTCAACTATTTCAAAACCCTTACCAATTGTCACCTATTTCTAAACCCTTATCAATTGTCAACTATTTCAAAACCCTTATCAATTGTCCACTATTTTAAAACCCTTATCAATTGTCAACTGTTTCAAAACCCTTATCAACTGTCAGCTATTTCAAAACCCTTATCAATTTGCAACTATTTCAAAACCCTTATCAATTGTCAACTATTTATAAACCCTCATCAATTGTCACTATTTCAAAACCCTTATCAATTTTTAACTATTTCAAAACCCTTATCAATTGTCAACTATTTATAAACCCTCATCAATTGTCACTATTTCAAAACCC
>NC_066557.1:12599861-12619861 GCF_024679095.1 Eriocheir sinensis
TCCGTCGATTTGGGGAGATATTTCACCCTGGCGCTACCTGGCACTGTGGAGCGACGGGGAGAGAGAGAAAGAGAGAGAGAGAGAGAGCGGTGCCACCTGTGCGAGACACCTTTCTTTGTTGCACGCCGATGACTAGCAACGCTGCCCCTGCCCCGCATACGCTCAGGTCGCGCTCCTCGACGCTTATTTCAAGGGATTTGGGTGGAACATCTACAACGAATATCTACTACGAACTATGTCTTTGGGTGCAACGGAGAGGGTGCAGCAATGATAATGACGATGATGATGATGATGGTGATTTGCTTCTTGCTCAGCCTTTTCCAAGTACAAAACACAAAATATATTGGGGATGTGAAGGTTGAACTCTCTCTCTCTCTCTCTCTCTCTCTCTCTCTCTCTCTCTCTCTCTCTCTCTCTCTCTCTCTCTCTCTCTCTCTCTAAATAGATAGATAGATACATACATACATACATACATAAATACATACGTACATACATACATATATACATACATACATAAATACATACATACATACATTAGATACCTATATCAGCTCTGGGGACTTTGTTAGATTTTTTTTTTCTCACTATTCTCTTTCCTTCCTTCCACGGAGAATGAATAAAAACAAGTGGACAAGACAGAATTGGACAAGCATGGAAATGGATGAAAGTCAGAGTGGAAAGGTGGGCTGGAGAGCTATTATATATAGGAAGACTTGAGGTGTTATGAGGAATGGAAGTAGGTTATGGATGAGTGCAAAAGAAAAATATATAAGCGCGTGAAAGAGAGAGGAAAGTAGGATTGACAAATTTGAAATGAGTGAGAAATCAACACTTGAATGGTATGGGGCATCGAAGGACCAGCCAAGGTATGGAAGTTTTTACGAAGGGTATGGGGAGACCTACGATCAAAGCTAAAGTCCCTGGAGGTGAACAGTCGAGTGTGCAGATGAAGAATGGTGGAAGCAAGCTGTGTGCAAGGAGAGAGAGAGAGAGAGGATGAAACTGGAACACTTCATGATGGAATGTAAAATGTAGTATAGCCATGCAAAAGATAATATGTTAAGGGTTGTGGCTGAAGAAATAGGAACGAAAGAATAATGAGATGAGAGAAAGGAAATACGATATATACCTGCTGGGGTTGTGTGCTGATTGGATGATTAACAGTCGTATGGCTGGGTGGAAGACTTTTAGAGCAGCGGTCCTCAAATTAGGGCTCGCGACATGGTTTTGGTGGTTCCAAGATTCCTAGAAAGTGAAAATACACGAGAAAAAAAATGAATTTTTAATTTAATCATGATATTTTTTTACATATTTTTTGGCCAATATTAAACAATGCAATGACTATGCTTGCCTGGAATCTCGAGACTCCTAGACCAAGAAAAATAACTAAGGAAAAAAATACAGCTGTAGATTACACGATCTGACTTGTTATCCTGCACCCCCTCGTCCCCTCCCTTTCCTGTCACGCCCTCACCGTGACACACACACCAGCAGGATTATCCACGGCTGTGATGAATGGCACGGGGTTACGCTGTGAATGAATGGACTCACTCCTTTTGGTTCGACCGGTCTTTGTGAAGTTTCTTTTCCACAATGACCTATATTAAAAAATGTCGCACGGGTCTCTTTAGCGAAGGATGGAGTTGTCCAAAAAGGTCACTCATCTCGCTAATAAATGGTGAGCTGTTAGGCAAAGCTTAGCCTATACCTGCTTATGTGTAAAGAAAAAATACAAAAAATAAGTTGAGCCAGGTTTCCTCTACGTTGCCGTCATCTGATAGTTGTATTCCTGTTAGTTTTTGTCGGATTTATACGAAATTAGCTCTTTTGAAATTTGGCACCTTTACTTCATTTTCAATCACTGTTGTTTGAGCTTTGATATCGACGCGCACTAATTTATGATCGCAAGAACCAAGGTGTTCTCCTACTGTGACATTATGTATACTGATTAGGTTATCTTGGGTCGCTATGACAAGGTCTACTATGTTGTTTTGTCGAGTTGGTTCAGAAACCAATTAGCTTAGGTAATTCTCTTCTTAAAATTCGATCATTCTATGTGACTCGCCTTCTGTACATGACAGTGTCACCCAGTCGATATGGGGGAGGTTAATTATAAAGTCTCTTAGCTAATATCAGTGAGTCGCTGCTGACTGCCTTAAAACGCTGTACATTTCAAGATCTTCCTCGAGTGATTGCCCCGGAGGCCTGTAGGTGTGTGTGTGTGTGAGAGAGAGAGAGAGAGAGAGACGCCCTTCAGCAAGTACACGTATTACAGACACACCTGTCCCCACGTCTTGCACACACCCCGGGCACCATATGGCAGCCACACATAGGCACATCACACACCTGACACCTCATCATTTCAGGTTGCACACACAAATCCAGATCTGATGCGAGAAATAATGAGGGGGAAAAACTACGGGTTCCAGTTTCCTCAATATCGAGACGGTAATGACCGTGGACTCGCTGCCTCTCATATCCTGCCCCATTTGCGTCATCCAAGCATTCTCAGAGACAAGTTTCCAAAGTTTTTGACCTGTGACCCCTCTAAACCACTTCAAAAGACTTGTGACCTCACCCCCATCCCAACCAAACCTTTCCGACAGTCTGACACACAAATGCTCTCTCTCTCTCTCTCTCTCTCTCTCTCTCAGCTGTAGTAGGCTACTATTGATTCGTGTGGCATTATAAGTATTCTATGTTCGTTCTAATGTCATAAAACACATAAATAATACCGTAAATGATGTACGGGAGAACGCTGATGCCCATCCCGTGCCCAGCAGCCCCGGGTGAGTGACTCCAACAAGTTCAAGCTCAAGGCGAGTGACGTGCAGCGGAAGGAGGATTTATCTCTGATATCCGGGTGAGTATCTGCCTTGTCTTCGCGGCCTGGGACACGGCGGGGGCCAGGGAGGAGTAACGAGACAGTTTGGGTCGTGGAGGAGGTCGGAAATAGCCAGGGGAACTGGGCAGGGCGTGCTGGAAAGAGGAGGAGGTTGTGTTTTCTCAAGTGTTGTGGACTCCTTCCTCATTTTGCCCTTCCTCTCCTCCTTCTCCTTCTCTTCTCTTACTCGTCACCATCTCTTTCTTCCAAGGTCATTTTCTCTGTTGTCCTATCCTCGTCCCTTCGTGTCCTTTTCCTTGCCCTCACCTTCCAACCTCTTCCTTCCTGAACAGCCATCATCCGCCTGAGGATTGGACACACTCACCTCAACGCCCACCTACACAGACTGATCATCGTCCAGGACCCACACTGCCCAGGGCGCCCCAAACACCAGAACACTTCCTGCTTCACTGCCCAGGATTCCACTCCCTCTACACCAACTTCACAGCATCCCTAACCAGACTCCACCTTGACAGGTCAATTCTAGGGGACATGCTGGCCAGCGACACCCTCATCCTCAACACTGCCCACACACCAGAACACTTCCTGCCCCACTGCCCAAGATTCCATTCCCTCCACACCAGCCTCACAGTATCCCTAACCAGACTCAACATTCACAGGCCAACTCTAGGGGACCTGCTGGCCAGCGACATCCTCAACCCCAATACTGCTTTTCAAGCCCTCGAGTGTACACAGACCTTCCTGCACAAGTCTGGTCATCTTGACAGGATCTTACCCTGCTCTAGGGATATATCTCAACAACAACAACAACCACAAGTAGCCTGTACTGCTGGGGCTGTAGAAGCTGTAGTCTCATGGCCTAACCACCCCCCTGAAACACTGAAGAAGAACTACTGGAGGAGGTCATCAACAGAGGCAGCATTAACTCTTAACCCGTTCGCTGCGATTGGCACAGATTTGGCTTTCACTGGTAGCCTGGTAACATATACTCCCAGGTCTTTCTCTGCCTCTGTGGTGGATAGTGGAGTGTTTCCCATGTGGTATTGCGTATTGATATGCTGGATTTCCCCTGCCGAGGTGCATGACTACATTTTCTTCATTGAATTGTAGCAGCCACTTTTTATTCTATTTCTGTAGTTTGGTGATGTCTTCTTGTAGGAAATCTTTAGTCAAGGGGTTAAAAATAATGATGACTGGCATTTTTATAACCTTAACAAAGGAGGCACTCCCTTACGAGTATTACTTCCTGTGCCTCTTAAGCAATCACTGGGGAGGGCGCAGCTTCTTGCTGGAGTGTGTAGGCAAAGTGCACGGAAAAACAGAGCTCAGTGCAATGTGAAGTATTTAAGTGTGCCTACTGAAGTATTAAAGTGTGAAGAAGAACCAAAGAGGACCTAAGAAGTGATAAAAAGCAGAAAAGGTCAAAAGAAAATTAAGAATCTGTGTCTGTGGCCTGGGGGGGGGGGTCACTGGTCATGGGGGTGGTGAAAAACATTTGTACAGTGTGTGTTGACGAAAGGAATTTTGGGGACCCTGATAGTATCTGCATTGACCTTGATTTAAAGACCTCAAACTACAATTACATAACATAGCGAGTCCTGTGTTTTCCCAGAGATATCAGACAGGACACACACACACACACACACATGCACACACACACACACACACACACACATACACACACACACACACACACACACATTTAATATTGTTGTGTTCACAGGATGCTCAGGTGTTGAGCAGGTGGTGATGACAGCTGTGTGGTGTTGATAGCTGATGCTGGGATGGTGTCTGTGCTTAAGTGTGTGTTTGTGTGTGTGTGTGTGTCCATCAGTTGTGGTGGTGACAGTGTGGTGTTTGTACCTGTGTAGCTCTGTTTAGCAGTGGGTTTGGTATTGTGTGGATGTGGTGATGAGTGAGCTGGTGGTGTACCTCTTGCTAGTGGTGATGTGTTGGTGTGATACTGTTGGTGATGTGAGGTGGTGTATCTATTGTTTGTGGTGATGTGATAATACTGGTGGTGTATTTCTTGCTAGTGGTGATGAGGTGGTGTGGTAATACTGGTGGTGTATCGCTTGTTTGTGGTGATGTGATAATACTGGTGGTGTACGGATTATAATAGTGGCGGTGAGAGGTGATCCCTGGTGGGATAATACAGTGGTGTAATCTTAAAGGTGGTGCCATGTGTAGTCACCCAGAGTGCCAAGAGGGAGTGCCCAAACAGGAAATTTGTGGCACTACTACTTTAAGCCCTTATTCTCGGACACTTTGTACCTTACACACCCACACATCGGATAAGGCTTTCATAAAAGTTGTGGGTACTTCCATGGGTAGTTTTATGAGCCTAGTGATAGTTTGACAAGGCTTCTGCACCATGAACATAAAAACACAAATGAGAACCTGACTAATCTCCTTTGTGGCCTTTGGAAAGAGATGATTATTTTCATACTCTTAAAAACTCACATTTGATAAGGCTTTGGTGGTGGTTGTGGGTGTTAGTTCTTCCATGGGTAGTTTTATGAGCCTGGTGATAGAGTGACAAGGCTTCTGCACCATGAACTTGCGAAGCACTCAGGAGAACCCAATTAATCTCCTTTGTGGCTTTGGGAAATATTTGTTGTGTGAGCCAAAAGCGTCTGAGAATACTGTCTCTGGTCTCTCGGAGGAAGACAGCGACAGGAGAAAAATAAAAATGAGGTCATGGGGAAATTCTAATGTAAAACAGATAATAATGATGATGACAGGTCAACATATGATTAACTGAGTCCTGCCTCCACCCACAGGTCCAAAGTGAGGAGGAGAGGCACCATGACATCCACAGAGCTGGCACCCATCGCTAACATCCGGGAGACTGATGCAGAGGAGATTGAGTGAGATATAATGACATTGCATCACAACTTTTATCATCACTAAGGCCTTCACATTAACAACAAAGACTTGAATATTCTTCTGTACATTATTTCATTTCTAAGAGAACTTCCAATGACTTGCTTTTCTTTGGGTTGTAAAAGAAACACTCATATTACTACCTGGAGCAAGGCATCAGAGCATTCATCATCACCAAGGTCTCAACCCTCTCCATCCGTGGTGCAGACGTCGGCATCACAGTATGGAAAGGGTCAAGAGGAAATGGAAGAGGATTAATTCTCTTCTAAACCTCTCAATCCTCCTCTAAATTCCTCTTAATCCCCTTCCATTTCCTCTTAAGAGGTTTAGAAGAGAATTAAGAGGAAATGGAAGAGGTTTAGAAGAGGACTAACCCTTTCCATATGGTGACGCTGTTGGACGTTGGCGTCGCTGGAGTGAAGGGATTAACACTCATAACCAAAGACTTGAATATCCGTCCATAAATTATTTAATTGCTAAGCTAACCTCCAATGACTTGCTTTTCTTTAGGTTATCTTAATAGAGACACTAACATTATTACCACTTGCATCAGGGCATCAGACCTTTTATCATCACTAACCCCGTAACACTAATAACAAAAGACTTGATTATCATTGCTGAGAGAACTTCCAATGGCTTGCTTTTCTTCAGGTTATCTTAATTAATAGAGACACTAACATACTACCACTTGCATCAGGGCATCAGGGCTTTCATCATTACTCTTAAGCCCAAACACTAATAACAAAAGACTTGATTATCTTTGCTGAGAGAACTTCCAATGACTTGCTTTCCTTTCAGTTATGTTAATAGAGACACTAACATTGCTACACATACTACAATATATGTCTCACCTCTCCACCTGATACTGACCTCTCTTCTGGCCACTCTTCTAATCTCTCTCTTTAGTCTTTTATAGGGTCTGTGATTATTGGGCTTTTATTTTCTTCTCCGTTATTTTTTATGCCCTTGAACTGCTTCCTTTACTGAAATTAAAAGAAGAAACACTTGGATCAGGGCATCAGAGCTTTTATGATCACAGTAGGTCTTAACACTGGTTACAAAAGACTTTAATATCCTTCCATAAATCATTTCACTGCTAACAGACCTCCATGTCCTCCCCCCCAGGCCAGACCACCGCCCTCTCAAGCCGCATGGGGATGAGGGTGTGGACGATGGGTTCGGCCCAGCCCCTGCGCCCCGCCCTGCACCCCCCCGCACGCCCCCCACCAATGGAGTGCCCCGCCACACCCCGGTACCCCCCCAACCCCCCATCCCCGGCAGTGGCAGGCCTGTAGGTGCCAGCATGGAGGCAGTGGACATAAACACAGCAGTCGTTGATGTTATTAAAAATTATGCCGCTAATAATTTTTCCCATCATGCAAATACTATACCAAGTAGAGTAAGCAGTGGAGCAGCTCAGCAGCCACAGCAGGAACATTTTGCCACCTTCATAAACCAACTACCCAAGTCATTTGTTCTACTTTTTGGGAAATCAAAAAACTCCCATTCTCTAAAGCTCCGTTCACACCGTGCAGACTCTGGGCCACGACAACCCAGCGACTTGGGGTATACGAGGTCGTGGGTGTGATATGTTTATGGGAAAGGGTTGTGCACCGTCAGAAAGAGGTCTAGAAACGATCGCCAGATGCTGATTCGGCAGTGTGAAGGGGGCCTAACAATTAATGGGTTGTCTTGGCCCAGAGTCGGCACAGTGTGAACAGGCCCTAAGTAGCCTTGTGGAACGGACAGAAGACTCAAGCTGAGCTTCAGAACACTCACAGTCCAGAGTGACAGGCAGTGGTGCTCTAAGCTGTGCCACAAAATGAAAACTGGTTTTGGCAAAACTCTAAAAATCTGAGAAAAATGCCGTGAGGCCATTTGTTTGTGAGGCTGACGCTTTGCTGCCCCCAGGGAAGGCGGCCGCTGGACGTGAACCTGTATGCCACCAAGAAAACCGTGGCACAGGGCATGATGGACCTGGCGCTGCTCACGGCCAACGCCAACCAGCTGCGCTACGTCCTGGAGTCAGCGAAGTTTGGCGAGCCAGGACCCAACTACTACATCAGCCTGACCCTCATCAGCCTCAGCATCATCATGCAGGCAAGGCAGCAGGCTTTGTATGGCTAGGCACTCTGCTCGCTCACATTGAAGCATTAGTGTTATGACAGCCATACTTGAACATCATTATTATTATTGTTATTGTTATTACTATTATTATTATTATTATTATTATTATTATTATTATTATTAATATTATTGTTGTTGTTGTTGTGGCACTATTGCAGCTGCTGATCGGCGTGGCTCTGATCGTCCTGGGGCGGTACAACGTGTCACGCGATCACCACGCCCAGAAGGCTGACACTCTCAACAACTGGGTGGTGCTCGGGGTGTTCATCATCACTGTCATCAATGTCTTCATCTCCTCCTTCTCCATCGAGCCCTACCACGGCGTTGACCCCGTGCTGCTGCGGGCATCCCTGGCGGAGGGGAGGGCACAGACTCTCCCGGCGGAAGTGACGGAGAGGGTGATGGATAAGGCACTCTGAGGGCCATGTGAAGGTAGGAGGTGTGGGCCCTTTCTTCAGGACCTTATCCGAGGGCCACCCACAGCAGAAATAGTGCCTCCAAGTGTGCATTTCCTGGCACTCCCTCTCAGCAAGTTCAATCCCTTGGCTGCCAACTATCAATTCTTCCACTCTTACTTCAGGAACATATCCAAGGGGCACCCACAGGAGAAATAGTCTCATTCATTCATTCATCTTTGACGCCTGCTCTTAGGAGCTCCCACCAGGGGATGGCCACGGCAGAAGAGTTTCCATCTCTCTGTATCCAGACACTCCCTCCTTGCCTATTCAAAGTTTCTCAAGGATCTTTCACCCCTCTCCCTGACATACTCCTGCACCCTATCTCCATTTCACTGGAGGTCGTCCACTAACATTCCCTCCCTCTATCTCACTCACATACACCCTCCTGGTCATCTTACTCTCCTCCATTCGCTCCATGTGGCCAAACCACTTCAAAGTCTGTCGCTTCACTTCTTCCCTTCACCCATGTGACACATTCCAAAATGCTCATACACAATTTCATTACTCATTCCATCCATTCTATTCATACCTTGGAAGGTGTTGGGGCTTAGGTCACATGTTACTGATGGTTATAGTAAAGGAGGGAGGGAGGTCAGGTCAGGTCACACTGTAGGGTCTGGGAAGGTGTTGGGACTTGGGGTCTTTAGGTGGTTATAGTGAAGAGGGAGGGAGGTCAGGTCAGGTCATACAGTGTAGGGACTGGCAATGTGTTGGGGTCAGGACACATGTTATTTGAGATACCCTGTGACAAATAATTTTCACTCAGTCAGTTTTTGGGCAGATCTCATTTATTTATTATTATTATTATATTATTATTACATATATTTATTTTTTGCTCTCTTTTGCTGGAGTTTCCTCGAGCCAGTTTGTTCTCCGTTGGTCAGTTTCATAGATCTTTTTTTTATCTTTGTGTTATCATTATTATTATTGTCATGTATTCATTTCTTTGTCTTTCTTTCTTTTCTTCCTTTTGTTATATTACAGGAGATTACTGGAGCCTTTTTGTTCTCCATCGGACAGTTTTTTGGCAGATCTTATTATTATTATTTTTACTGTGTTATTATTATGTACTTGAGATTAACGTAACAGAGCCATTTAATTTGTTCCGTCATTGTCGCGTGAGATCTCGTTTAGTTTCTTCTTTTGTTTTATCATTATTATTCACTATGTTGTTATTATGTAGTTGAGATTAACCTAACAGACATTTAAGCCATTGCTCAGTTAGTGTTGTGGGAGGTCTCGCTCAACTGTTGTTTTTATATGAATCAAGTTTCCTTTTTTCCTTTTATTGTGTAACTTAAATTCCTGATGCCTCTCTGCCATGCCTTATCTCACTGCAACGAGTCTCACTTTAATATTGGTTACAGGCAGGTCTCGCTCAACTGTTGTTTTTACACGAGTCAAACTTCTGTTGTGTAACCAAAATTCCTGATGCCGTATTTCACTGCAACGAGTCTCACTTTGATATTGGTTAGGCAGGTCTTGCTCAGCTGTTGTTTTTTATATTAATCAAGTTTCCCTTGTTTCCTTTTATTGTTTAACTTATATTCCTGATGCCTGTCCGCCGTGCCTTATCATTGCAACAAATCTCACTTTGATATTATAATTACAATGTCCCCACTTTCCATATATTGTTGTTTTTTATATTATATCAAGCTTTCTTTTTTAATTTCCTAAGGCAGAATCATTATATACATGCCAGTGGTGCTCTGCCATATCCTAACAAGGCTCAATTTCATATCAATTACTATACACGTCACTATTTTATCTGCTTTTTATTAGTTTTATCTCGCATGGCGTGATTATTTTTCTTTATTTTCATCAGCTGAGCCATAATGACTGGTCAGTTTGTCCTTGACCTAATTTTCACAAGACTTAATTTGATATTAAGTTTCGTATGTGTGTGTGTGTGTGTGTGTGTGTGTTCACTCACAAACTTGCTCCTTACCAGTGATATTTTTATTAACTTTGCCGGCTGTGTCTTGTTTTGCTTTGTACCAGGCTCAGTTTAACCATAAGAATTAATACTTTTCTATGAGCATATACAGCTCATCATACAGCCCACCGTATGTCTTATCTTTTTGGACCCAACTCATATAATATTACTATGTTAATCACTGCATATATATTTTACCTCACTATTTACTGACCCATTAATATGATGTTATGTTATGTTATCACTGCATATATATTTTATCTCACTGCTTAATGCCCCACTGATATAATGTTACTATGTTATGTTATCACTGCATATATATTTTATTTCACTGTTTTCTGGCCCAATAATATAATGTTACTATGTTATGTTCTTCTTCTACTTCTATTCTTCTTCTTCTGTTATCACTGCATATATATTTTATCACTGTTTACTTCCCCACAAATATAATGTTAGTCCTCTCCTCCTTCATCTTCCTTTTCTTCTTTTTCATTTACAGTCAATCGTCTCCCATTCTTGAGGTTGTACATGCGATTATCCTCCTCTGATTTTATTTCCAAGTCTTGTTGCACTGTTCCTCTCCAGACTCTCCTTGTTATATTATCACTGCATACATATATAACCTCACTGCTTAATGCCCCACTGATATAATGTCACTCTGTTATGTTATCACTGCATATGTATATTATCTTTCTGCTTAATGCCCCACTGATATGATGGTAGTATGTTATGTTATCGCTGCACATGTATTTTATCTCACTGGGGTGTTCACTTGTCCTGGCCCCTCCATGATATCACCAACTCTGCAATGACTGTTTCCCTCATGTCTTGTCTCTTGGAATGGCTGTTCAGGATGATGTGGGTATAATATTCTTATTCAATAATTCTCCTTCATTCTGTGTAGGAATCTCAATGTTGAATAACCCTTTTGACATCTCATGTAAGAGCTTTATCTAATGTACGTACCTCTTTGGGGCATTTAAATTTTGACCAGAGAATGCTATGGTTATTATCTTTATTATTATTATTTGGCTTAGTAACAGTTGGCATTGCAAGTGGATAGATTCTCTCCACTAATAATTATTGGTCTATCCTTCTTTCTTCTTGTCATATTCCCTCATTCCTCTCTGTCTTGGTGGAATGCATCACTGCCCTCCTACTTTCCACATGTATTTTTCCCTCATTCCTCTCTCTTACTGGAATGTATAACTGCTTTCTATGGTGCCTTAATTCTCAAATAATCTTAAGAGACAAATATATTTTTTATCATACACAAACAATGACAAGGTCCTGTTTCAGTGGCTGGCCTAAACAGCACTCACAAAATGGTGAAGGCTTCAGCCCCTTGTGTCCCGCGGGCTGCCATAACACACTCTCTTGGTACAGTTCCTCCCGTGTAAAGGAGTGAACAGTGACCTCAATTGTACTTTCCTCTTGATAATGTTGACTTGTTCATTTTCAGCCCATCTGCTGCGATTGGCACGGATTTGGCTTTCACTGGTAGCGTGGTAACATATACTCCCAGGTCTTTCTCTGCCTCTGTGGTGGATAGTGGAGTGTTTCCCATGTGGTATTGGTGTGCTGGATTTCCCCTCCCAAGGTGCATGACTTTACATTTTTCTTCATTGAATTGTTGCAGCCACTTTTTGTTCCATTCCTCTAGCTTGGTGAGGTCTTCTTGTAGGAAATTTGCAGTCAAGGGGTTAACGATGTGACAAACTACAATAAGCAAAGTGTTATGAGGTCACTGGCTCCTTGAGGGTACTGCCAGGAACAGGTCAGGGACAAGGGGCTGAAGCTGTGAGCCTTGTTTGGATGGTCTCTGGAAAAGACAGTGGTGCCATGGGCTGCCATAGCAATATATATATATTTATTACTATTTAAGGCGTAGCAGCAGTAGGAGTAGTTGCTGAGTATTTTATTACATATGCCTAGTATTGGTGCTTTACTTAGCATATATTTTTAGAAGCCATGAGATGGTAACGTGAGTTAGCTATGAGAAGCTGACTCTGCTGAGCGTTGTGCCGGAGTGTTGTGTCCAGATGTCTTTTTTTATTGTTTGTTTGCTTGTTTTAGAAGAGCAGTAAATCCTCTATTTAACAAACTTACTTAGCAGAGATCTGATCCATCAAATCCTAAAGTTCATGAGTGTAAATTATATAGATTTTTATCTGTTTGGTTATTATTTTATAAAACAAATTTTTTGCAAGTTTACTGAGGGGTGTCCTCTTGCACTGACAGCATCAACCTTGTGCACACTTGTTCCTGTCTGTTTGTATCTGTGGAGGTGTGTGTGCCTACTCACAGGAACCTTTCCCAAGCGTTGGCACAGCAGAAGCTTCCAGTGCTCCTTGCCGTGGCACTATTTCCCTCCACACACTGAGTCCCTTGCCTCCAAGCTGTTTCCCTCCAGCGCTTCATTTTGCTGGTGGTCCCACACTCACACATCCTCCCAGCCTTGCTCTCTCCTCACAGGCATCCTCAGTTATTCTTGGCGCAGGGTCTCATTAGTTCTGTCAAATGTAACAAACTTTTGGACACAATGACTTGGTGTTGGTTTGCTACATGGAAGATTTACTGCAGAGGTCAGGCTTGGTGTGAGGCCAGGCCAAGGGCTGATAGGACTGCTCGGGGCTTCCCTTTTGATAACACAGCTTTTTTGTACTGTAGAATTTATACTGGATGAAAAGTGAATCACAAGCTTTTTAACTAGATCACAAAAACCCTTGGATTACAAGTGAAAATGTGATTGCAATGTTTCCTTGAGTTAAATAAAGAAAAAAATGTCAGATATTGTCTTTTGAGTTATTCCTGAGAGCTCCCTTAAATGACTGGCTCAGTGACTGTATAACTGATGGCTTGGCTCAGTGACTGACTGATTGACTGGCTGACTGACTGTTTGAGGGTTAATTAAAAACATTACTGACTTAATGAACTGACTGATAAAAGAAAGGGAGAATTAAATAGCCAACTGACTGACTGATTAATTGACTGACTTGACTGAATGGCTAATGGATTGACAAACTGACTGACTGACAATTAGAATATCATATCAACATTTTTCTACATTCCATATACATATTTTTTACTTTGAACACACACACACACACACACACACAGAACAGACTTATCTATCTATTTATTTATGTGTTCTTATTAATAACAAGTTGAAATACTACATTTTGTAATTAGATATTTTTATTAACATAAATAGGAACATTGGAGATGGCTAAGAGGTAGGGGGAGACTCCTTAATGTGGATGGGGGGGCTATGTGTCTGTGGGGTATGTCTAACATCCTGTGGTTGCCTGTGGCTGAGAGAGAGAGAGAGAGAGAAGATTTATATATATATATAGATAAATAGCATGTGTCTGTGTGTGTGTGTGTGTGTGTGAAATATATATGGTATAGAGCTGTGTGTAGTCGATTGAATATATATTTGTTGCGTTGTGATAATTTATACTAATAAAGATTAAAACCTAGAAAAACTTGTGTGTTTCTGTGTGTGTGTGTGTGTGTTGAGGGGAGAATGATGGAGATAAGAATTAATATGGAAAAAAAGAGGAAGAGTAGCAAGGAGAAAAAAAAAGTAATGAAAAAGGAAGAAGAATGGTGCAGAGGCCCTCATACAATCTACTATAGTGAAACCAGATTGGCAAGATGGTTTTTGTGCTATCTCCTGCAGGTCCTTTACTCCCCAATGCTCTGCCACACAGACCCAACACCTATCTCTGCCTCTGATATGTTAGTTATAGTCCCAACACCTATCTCTTCCTCTCGTATGTTAGCTATAGGTAACATATGAGGAAGTAGTAGGTGTTGGGACTATGGGTTGTATTATAAGACATTTCGTCGCCCAAGAACACATCTTTGACAAGGCTTTCGTAGGAGTTGTGGGCATTTCCAGTAGTAGTTTTATGACCCTGGTGGTAGTTTGACCCTTCTTCTGTACCATGAACCTGAAGAAACACTCATTAGAACCCGAATGAACCCGACTTTGACCTTTATAAATAGCTGATGTGAGAAGCGTAAGTGTCTTATAATTACGACCAGCGTGGCTGAGCGTCAGGGAGCAAAGGACCCAGGGAGACAGTGCAAAAAAACAATCTCTCACCAATCTGGTTTTTCTATAATGCTACTACTGTACTGTTGGTCAGCAGCTCTTCCAGTTCTTCCAGTTCTTTCAGTCACCAGCTGGATCAATCTTGACTGCCTGTCGTTCTTGTTCTAATTCTTGTTCTTGCTCCTCCTCATATAGTTCTTACTCTTCTATTCTTGTTGTTGCTTGAATAATTCTTCTTCTTCCTCCTCATCTTCTGTTCTTCTTGCTCCTCTTAGTATCAGAGTCGACACACATCTGAAGATATGAACGTTATCAATGGAAGCCTTAAGACATGCGAGGAAATGGGTGCAAACTTAATCAATGGAAGCCTTTAGAGATGGGACATGATGGGAGGAATGAGTTCAGGGGTACAAATAAATAAAAAAGTATGAAAAGATAGGAACATAGGAAGGATGCTGGAGATGGTTTGGACATGTGTGGAGGAGAGAAGATCGATGCTGGGGGGTATATCAAAAGGATGTTGGGGATGGTTTGGACATGTGTGAAGAGGAGAGATGCTGGGGATGGAGCTGCCAGAAGATCAAAGGAAGGCCAAAGAGGAGGTTTCTGGACACACAAGGCCAAGGAAGAGGAACATGGTGACAAGTAAAAGAAAAATGATGAGAATAAAAGAGGAAGTGAGAGAGAGAAGAAAACCTAGAACTATAAACTGATAGAAAATTTGAGGAAAAAGTCTGAAAAGAGGAAAAATAATGAAGAATTTTGGGAATACTATGTAAAAAAATAGAAAATAAAGTGACCCCACATTTGAGAGATTGAGAGAAAGGAGGAGGAAGAGAGAGAGAGAAAAAGTAAATCTACCTAAAGGAACTAGAATATGAAAGAAAAACAAATGGAGAAGGACCACAAATAGAAGGAGAATAAGAGAATTTGAGGAATAATGAAAGATAAAAGAAATAGGGGGCACCAGAGTAATAGAATAAAGGAGGGAGAGAGAAAAATAAAATCTAGAAAAAAAAACTTATGTGAAAGAAGAAAGGAGAATGGGCAGAAATAGAAGAAGAATAACAGAGAACTTAGGGAATAATGAAAGAGAGAGAGAGAGAGAATCAGGGAGCAGCATATTTATTTAGTAGCTAGAACCCAACCCAACACAGCGCAACACTCACCACACGAGCTCCGGAAGGGAGAGGAAGCACAGGAGCTCTAGAAGGGAGAGGAGCAGAAGAGCCTTCCTTTCTCTTCCTCCTTTTCTCTTCTTTCCCGGCTGTTTTCTCTTCCCTTGAGGCCCGCTGTTTGTCTGTCTGTGTCAAGATCCCAGCCACAGTCTTGATCAAGCCTTGGAAAGAGAGGGAGTCTGCTCAAGATGCGAGTTGCTGACTGACAGACTGGCTGACTGACAGACTGGCTGACTGACTGACTGACTGACTGACTGGTGGTGCTAACAAAGACAGACAGTTATGTAAGTATATTAACTGTCACAGAAAGACAATCTACAAATATCTAACTGTATGTGTTTTCCCTGACAGCCACCACTCAATCAGTCAGTCAGTTTGTTGGTTTAATGTAACTAAAAATAAAATACATTCTGAAGAAATTTGAGTTTAAATTCTGTCCATCTATAATAACATAATAATACTGAAATACATACATACACACTAAAGACACATGTCTACATAATCTACACACACACACACACACACATATCAAAATTAGGTACACACAACAACAAGGTAAAAACACACTTACACATGCACACACAGCCTCCTTTCCCTCTGCCTCCTCTTCTTTCTTAGTTGCCTCCTCCTCCTCTTTTTCTGCTTTTTTTTCTTTATTCTGCAATACATTTCAACATATAATTCACCTTATTTAGAAGCAGCAGGCCACCGTGAGTGTGTGCTCCGTGGTGGCCCTTCCTCACTATACCAATAAATGACAACCTCTTGACTTGCATTCTATCAATGGCTTTCTGAGTGGACCTTAACTGTACATATTGGACTTGATGGGGAGTGACAGACATCTTACTCTGGACTCAACAGATTAACAGAAAAAGAGAGAATAACTTGAACAAAGCTTAAGGGGCAGGTCCAGTCTATCAGTGGCTTTCTGAGTGGACTTTAAACTGTTTATATTGGACATAACGGGGAATGAAGACGTTTTTACTGTTTACTCTGGACTCAATAGATTAACAGAGAGAGAGATAATAACATGAACAAGACTTAACCCCTCGACTGTGGATTTCCTACAAGCTACAGGAATGGAACAAAAAGTGGCTGCTACAATTCATTGGAGAAAAATGTAAAGTCCTGCACCATGAGGGGATATCCAGCACACCAATACCACATGGGAAACACCACTATCCACCATAGAGGCAGAGAAAGACCTGGCCGGGACTACATGTTACTAGGCTATCAGTGAAAGCCAAATCCGTGCCAATTGCAGCGGACGGGTGAAGACATTCCATTCTTTCCCAGTTAAAAAATTCCTTGTAAACACATTACCTTCACAGCCACTGCCACCACTGCCACACTCCTCCCCCCTCCACTCCCCAGGGCCACAGATGGGTCGGAACAGGCCAGTGCCGGAGCCTCGGATGTGGGTGTGTGGGGGTGGCACAGGGGGTGGGATGTGTGGCCTGGTGTGCTGAGAGCTGGGTGGAAGCACTGGGCTGCTCTCAAAGCCTAGTGCTGCTGGTGCCTGGAGGGGAGGAAGGAAGAAAGGGCTTGATCAATACATATATAAAGAAGGAAAGAAAAAAAGAAAGGAAAGAAGAAAGAAGAAAAAAGATGGATGGAAGAGTGGATGGTTATATTATTAAAAAGAAGGAAAATATGATTGTATAAGCTAATGAAAGAGTAGGTAAATAAATAATGAAATAAATAAATAAAAATGTGGATGTAATGGATGGATGGTAAGATTTTTAAATGGAAGAAAAATACAAGTACTTAAATAAATAAACAAACAATTGAATATTTGGATGGATAGATAAAAAGGAATGAGGTACAAGATAAATAAATAAGTAGATGAATGGATGGAGCGTTAGATTTTTAAAAAGAAGGAAAATATACCTAAATAAATAGATTAATATATTGATAGGTAGATAGATAAAGATAGATATAATAAGCAAAAAGAGATGGAAAGTTAGGATTGACACACACACACACACACACACACACACACACAGATGATGCTCAAGAGACATAAAGAAATATAGCTTCCCTCAATGAAATATAGAGGTTTGGAACAGACTAAGTGAAGAAATAGTATCGGCAAAGAGTGTGCAGAGCTTCAAGGAAAAGTTGGATAATTATAGATACGGAGACGGGACCACACCAGCGTAAGCCCAGGCCCGGTAAAATTACAACTAGATGAATATACACAGAAGAAAGGAGAATGACTAAAAAGTCTTGTTTCTTACACACTTTAAATAAACAAATAAACACACATACACACACACACACACATATACACAAACACACACACACACACACACACAGAACTGGATCATGTTGCTGACGGACTTAACAAGAATCAAAACCTGCAGCGGAAAACACATGATAAATACAAACCAATACTGGATGTTGCACGAGGACTCACAACACATGCAACACTACTACTACTATTGCTACTACTACTACTACTACTACTACTACTACTACTGCTACTGCTACTGTGTGTGTGTGTGTGTGTGTTTGTGTTGGTGGTGTTGGGTGGAGTTGATGTTAATTCATACAGCATGCAAGATATGGAGACAGATAGATAGACAGACAGAGACAGACAGACAAACTGGGAGACAAATAGACAGAGACAGACAGAAAAAAAAGAGGAGAGAAAGATATAGAAAGACAGACTTAGACAGAAATAGATAGAAAAATGGATAGACAGGAGGAGAAACAGATAGATAGAAATAGAGAGAGAGATATGGGGAGGAGGGGGGGTCCAGACAGTCTCCTCAAGTCCATAGTCAAGTCCGAGTCTATGATATGAATACAGAATGCAGGCTTTTTACAGGCTGTGGGCAGGCTGGTGGGCAGGCCTCTCTTGGGTTAGGCCTGCCACACACACACACACACACACACACACACACACACACACACACACACACACACACACAGGCTATGGTATACAATGTTATGCTTTAAATTTGTTAGTCTATAAAAGGGTTAATATAATGTGTAGCTATTTCTGTTATCATTACTGGAAAAACTATTACTATTTTTATTGTTATTATTATTATTATTATTATTGTTATTAGTGAGGGTTAATACTAGGCATCCATTACTGTTGTTATGACTGAAAGAACCATTATTATTATTACAGTATATAATTTTTTTTGTTTTTTTGGCAACTGTTTTAGTACACTGAGAACAGTTTGTAAGACTTGGGTGGAAGGAAGGAAGGAAGGAAGGAAGAGAAAAGGAGGATGAGAGAGGAGAGAAGAAGGAAGGAAGAAAGGAAAACAGTAGATTGAAGAAGGAAGGAAGAGAGAAAGGAAAACAGCAGATTGAAAAAGGAAGTGAAAAATAAGGAAGAGAGGAGAGAAGGAGGAAGGAAGAGAGAAAGGAAAACAGCAGATTGAAGAAGGAAGGAAGGAAGAGAGGAGAGAAGGAGGAAGGAAGAGAGAAAGGAAAACAGCAGATTGAAGAAGGAAGGAAGGAAGGAAGGAAGAGAGAAAGGAAAACAGCAGATTGAAGAAGGAAGGAAGGAAGGAGGGAAGTGAAAAGTAAGGAAGAGAGGAGAGAAGAAGGAAGGAAGAGAGAAAGGAAAACAGCAGATTGAAGAAGGAAGGAAGAGAGAAAGGAAAACAGCAGATTGAAGAAGAAAGGAAGGAAGGAGGGAAGTGAAAAATAAGGAAGAGAGGAGAGAAGAAGGAAGGAAGGAAGTAAGGGAAACAGGGGAGGGAGGAAGGAAGGAGAAAAGGATAAAAAGAGAAAGGAGGAAGGAAGAGAGGGAAGCAGGAGAGGGAGGGTGGATAGTGACCTCAACAAAATAATAATAAAAATAAAAATAAGTTTGAAGACACTAGATAATTATAACCACCACCACCACCACTACAGCATCCTACACACACACACACACACACACACACAAACACACACGTACACACACACACACACACACTCACCTGATGGCACTCTGTATAAGGGGGCCCAAAACCACCTCCAGGCTCCCGGCACTGCCTCTGCGACTCTCGGCAAGGCGCTGCAGACAGACAGACACACACTCCCTAAGCTGGGCTGGCTGACATGACACACACACCTGACATGACCTTCTGTGTGAGCTGACATGACCTTCTGTGTGACCTAACATGACCCATACATATACGTACTTGACATGACTATTTATTTTTATATTTAAGTTAGACTATAGTGTTTATTTTTTGTGCCTGACATGACACACGCACACACACACCTGACGTGACTGTGTGATTGCCTGCTATCTGGCATGACTCTCTCTCTCTCTCTATATGTGAGATGAACTATAAACTATTCTAATTACATATTTTTTTGTCTATCTTCAGTTTGACATGACTTACACACCTGACATGTCTTACACACCTGACAACTTCCACAACTGACATGACCATACTTTTTTCTCTCTCTCACACCACAAGCAATGAACAAGGTCACTCTCAGCCCTGGAAAACCTAGAGCAAGACTGTTTTAACTCATTCTAAGGCTTGTA
>NC_066557.1:12624861-12642361 GCF_024679095.1 Eriocheir sinensis
TCATATCCTTATCCATGTAGTGGAATGCTATTCCTATGTTTCTTGCCATTCTATACGTATCACTGAATATCCTATTAACATGAGTCTCAGGCTGTTGATTATCCTGTATTGTCACTCCCAGATCTCTCTCTCTTCTTGAACTTTTTTTAATATTTCTTCATCTCCCATTTTATATGTCCATTTTGGTCTCCCTTCACTTTTTCCCATTTCCATTACATGACATTTCTTCATATTGATCTCCATCTCCCATTTCATACTCCACTTCCAAATCTTATTCAGATCCTCTTGCAGAATTTGACAGTCTTTACTGTTTCCATAGCTGGGCACGATAACATAAAACCTTATTTCCGATAACTGATAACTGATAATGGAAAACCTTATCGGTGATAACCGATATTCGTTAACTGGAGACACAAATATAGGCGATAACTGATAACTGATCCACAATTCCGATACTAGCTAGCGATAAGTCCGATAGGCGAAAACGATACTATATTGATATTTCAAATAAAAAACATAGATGAATTCAAATTTTCATTATCTGTATTTTAGAAAACTTACAAAACCTGAAAACCACACGTTGACACGTACCTATGGACGGTAATACTAGAAACGCCTGAACTGGTGTTGTGTTATTTGGCATCCCCATCGTCAAAAGCTGGCGCTTTTGTTTACAAACAGTGGTCTCTCGTGAACTGCGCATGCTCAGACCAGCAAGCGTAGGCCTGTACAGTCTCTCAAAGCTTTTTAACTGTAATTAAGAGTAGCTGGAATGCTGAATCAGATATACAGTACCACTACCACACCATACCCGCTGTTTCTAGAACAACACTCTGTACGAGTTTTATTTATATGTACAGAATGTTGTTCTAGAAACAGCGAGGATGGTGGTACTGTATGTCTGATTCAGCCTTCCAGCAACTCTTAATGTGTTAAAAAGCTTTGCAAGACTGTACAGGGCTACGCTTACTGGTCTGAACATCTTGCCCATGGACACAAAACCAACACAACACCGGAACCTTCAATACCATGGCATGCTCACAAATGAATGTGGAATATCAAATTTGGGGCAGTGAATAATCATTTTTGGGGCAAAGTTAAATGATTTTTCTCTTTGATATATTGATTTTTGAGTGTAACATAAAAAATAACCAAGTGTTTTAATGTTGATGATCTAAGTACGAAATCTCTTCACCGAAGATATTTCATACCCCAAAGTTTTTTCATACAACACCGGGCGCCCAGGCCACGCATGTGCAGTAGGGAGGAGACGTTTTTATTTTCTGAGGCGGAAAAAGTATCGATTATCGCTAGTTTGGTTACAAAAGTAGCAAAGATACCGATACATATTTAAATAAGTAGTGGATGGCCAATAACCCGATTTTGTTATCAGTGATAAAGTATTGCGATAACTTATCGCGATAACGCCCAGCTGTGTCTGTTTCTTATATGTCTCAGCAGTTTTGCATCGTCTGCTAACAGGCTCATGTAACTGCTTACTTTCTCCGGCATATAATTTATATATACCAGGAAAAGTATTGGTGCCAATACCGATCCTTGAGGCATTCCACTACCTACAATTCTCCATTCCGATTTCATGTCCTTTGCCACTGTTCTCATCTATTTATCTATCTATTTGTCTATCAATTTTATTATTTTATTATTTGTGAACTTGGTACTGTCTGTGTCTATTTATTATCTAACTACCTATCTATCTATCTATTGTGATAACCTAATTGCCTGCCCCCCTCCCCTCCCCCTCTCTCTCCATCCATGCTTCCACATTTACTAATATTACTTTCATCATTATTATTATTTATAGATATAGGCAGACAGGTCACAGTATAAGGTAGGAAGAGAGTGTGTTAGTTGGAAAGTTTCGTTTAGTGAGCACAACATCTGTGGTCATATGCCGGAGAGAGACAAGGGGAAGGAATTATAGAAGGGAACAGACCCCAGGAGACGGGACACAACCCCCGATTAATACCTGGTACCCATTCACTGCTGGGTGGACAGGGGCGTAGGGTATCGGAAAAGCCGCCCAAATTTTTCCACTCCGCCCGGGAATCGAACCCGGGCTCTCTCGGTTGTGAGCCGAGTGTGCTAACCACTGCACCACGAAGCCCCCCGGTGTGCGTTAGTAAGTACCTTTTAAATTACTACTATTATTTTTCCATAGATAGATATAGATTGACAAGCAGTAGCAGAGGGAAGAGAGTAACCTACAACTATTATTATTATTTACATAGATTCATATAGCCACAGATCATAGCATTAAGACTGAGATTATTATTATTATTATCATTATTTATTTTTCCACAAGATATATAGATAAATAGACAGCTTCAAAAGGCAAGAAGCTCCCTACTATTACCATTATTAATTTACATAGATTCATATAGGCACAGATCATAGCATTAAGAAGAGTGAGATTATTATTATTATTATTTATTCTTTCACAAGATATATAAATAGATAGACAGCTTCAAAAGGCAAGAAGCTCCCTATTATTACCATTATTCATTTACATAGATTCATAGAGGTGATAGGAGAGGTCAGGAATGATTAAGTGTTAAGTCAAGTAAGTACGACAGCTTCATAAGGCAAGAAGCTCCCTTTTATTACCATTATTCATTTACATAGATTCATAGAGGTGATGTAAGAGGTCAGGAATAAGTGTTAAGTAAGTACCTTTGGCTTCATGTTAGTAGGGGTTGATAGGCAGGCCAGGCACGGCAGGCACACCCAGGCACCTACACATACAGGTCCCTCATGAAGTAGTACCTTGGAAGGGGTGCTGGTGTGCTGGTGGTGGAGGTGGTGGTGGTGCCAGTGGTGGTGGTGGTGGTGGTGGTCTCCCTGCCCCCTCCAACCCCCACCATGGCCCCATCAGGCATCGCTGCTCTCTCCGCAGATGCCTCCTGTCAATGAGGTGGAAATCTGTCACTCTGAGAGGCTGTTCCGCTGGCATCGCTGGAGGTAGTCAGTGGAGGACAATCGGTACGTGGCTCCATATTCTCAGATCATTTTGGCTTCCATAACAACTACAGTCATACCTCGGTTTATGAGCTTAACCCCTTGACTGCTGATTTCCTACAAGAAGGCCTCACCAAGCTACAGGAATGGAACAAAAAGTGGCTGCTACAATGTAATGAAGAAAAATGTTAAGTCCTGCACCTTGGGAGGGGAAATCCAGCACAGCAATACCACATGGGAAACACTCCACTATCCACCACAGAGGCAGAGAAAGACCTGGGACTATATGTTACCAGGCTACCAGTGAAAGCGAAATCCATGCCAATCGCAGTGGATGGGTTAATTTGTTCTGGAATTCTGCTCGCGAACCAAAAACCTCATAAACCAAAACGAATGCACACCATAGTGATGAAAACACACAGATTGCACACTGGAGCACAAACGTAAGCTCTGAGCGCTCTCATCTTGTGGTGAACGAAGGGAACCCACACTTGTGTCTTCAACTTGTACACACAGGATGCTCGTACACCAAGTCACCAAACCAAGGCATTTTTAGTGATTTTTTCTGCTTGTAAATCAAAACACTCATAGAGTACAGGACTAGCAAATCAAGGTAGTATAAAAAACACTCATAGAGTAAGGGACTCACAAACCAAGGTATTACTGTATTTCCAAAGGCCACAAATTATATTGCTCAGGTTGCCACGTCCATTTTTCACATTCCTGGTGCAGAAGCCTTGGCAAACTACCACTAGGCTCGTAACACTATTAATGGAAATATTCCCTACCAAAGACTTTCAAATGTGGGTGTGTAAGCCCAAAAACATTTGAAAATATGGGCTCTTCCACCTCTGGATCTGGATGATAACGTGCAGGACACCTTTCAGGTGCATAACACACATCAGCTATTTCCAATGGCCACAATGGAGTTTAGTTGGGTTCTCATGCCTGTTCTCCATAACCCTGGTGCAGAAACCTTCCTGGTCAGACTGGCACCAGGCTTACAACACTGCCCATGGAGGTACTGACACAACCTCTGCCAAGGCCTTTCAAATGTGTGTGCGTGAGCCCCAAAACATTGGAGAATATTTGCCTTAAGCTCATAATAAACACAAGAAAACCAACACTAAGTTAATATGATGATAAGCAACATGGCCCCCAGCATCAGACAAAAAAATATAAATAAATAAAAAATAAAATAAATAAATAAACAAACACCAAAGTCTTGTGCCTCTATGCCAGGCCACAGCATGGGCACTCACCTTGGAGGGCCTGGGCAGTGTGCTGGTGGTCTTGGCGGCCGGGGAGGGGGTGTAGGGGGGTGGGGGGCTCTCCCCATCCACCGGCGAAGTGGCTTTGCGATCGCTGCAGTTGCTGGAAGAAGAAGAATCCCACAACTTATTTTCTTTCCGTTTCCTTATTAAAGTGTGTACACATATCCCATTGGTCAGTGTTTAACCCTTGGTTGCGGATTCCCTACAAGAAGACATCACCAAGCTACAGGAATGGAACAAAAAGTGGCTGCTACAATTCAGTGAAGAAAAATGTAAAGTCCTGCACCTTGGGAGGGGAAATCCAGCACACCAATACCACATGGGAAACACTCCACTATCCACCACAGAGGCAGAGAAAGACCTGGGACTATATGTTTTTTCTTTTCTTTTTTTTTTTTTTTTTTTACAGAAAAGGAGACTGTTCAAGGGCATGGAAAAAAAAAGAAAATAATAATGAAAAAAAAAGCCCGCTACTTACTGCTCCTGAATAGAATACAGAGGAGTGGCCAAAAAGAGAGGTCAATTTTGGGAGGAGAGGTGTCCTGATACCCTCCTCTTGAAAGAGTTCAAGTCGTAGGCAGGAGGAAATACAGATGAAGGAAGATTGTTCCAGAGTTTACCAGTGTGAGGGATGATGCTGGTTAACTCTTGCATAAGGGGTTTGGACAGTATAGGGATGAGCTTGATTAGAAAGTTGTGTAAGGCGAGGCCGTGGGAGGGGGGGAGGCATGCAGTTAGCAAGTTCAGAAGAGCAGTCAGCGTGAAAATATCAATAGAAGATAGAAAGAGAGGCAATATCGCGATGGAATTTAAGAGGTAGAAGACTATCAGTAAGAGGAGGAGAGCTGATGAGACGAAGAGCCTTAGACTCCACTCTGTCCAATAGAGCTGTGTGAGTGGAGCCCCCCACGCGTGAGATGCATACTCCATACGAGAACGGACAAGGCCCCTGTATATGGATACCAACTGTGCGGGGGAGAAGAACTGGCGGAGACGATACAGAACGACCAAGCTCGAGGAAGCTGATTTAGTGAGAGAGGAGATGTCAAGTTTCCATTTAAGATTTTGAGTTATGGATAGACTGAGGATATTTAGTGTTGAAGAAGGTGACAGCTGAGTGTTGTCGAAGAATAGGGGATAGGTGTTTGGAAGATTGTGTCGAGTTGATAGGTGGAGAAATTGAATTTTTGAGGCATTAAAGGACACAAGGTTCCTTTTACCCCAATCGGAAATGACAGCAAGGTCTGAGGTTAAGCGATCTGCAGCCTCCAGTCTGGAGTCATGTACTTCCTGTTGGGATGGTCTTCTATTGAAAGAAGTTGAATAATGCAGAGTGGAATCGTCGGCATATGAGTGGACAGGACAGTTTGTTATGGAAAGAAGATCATTGATGAATAACAGGAAGAAAGTGAGTGATAGGACAGAGCCCTGTGGGACACCACAGTTAATAGGTTTAGGGGAAGAACAGTGACCGTCTACCAGTGAAAGCCAAATCCGTGCCAATTGCAGTGGATGGATTAAGGTATGTAAACTTCTCCCATTGGTCTCTGTCTAAGTATATAATCTCATTATATTCCCTAATGCTTTCTCAGTCAGCCCCACAGCCTCTTCCCTTCCCCTGCCCTGTCTCAGCCCCTTAAACTACACCCTCTCCCCTTCTGGTCTCCTTATTAAAGGGCATGAATTTATCCCATTGGACTCTGTTTAAGTATATAATCTCCTTTTATTCCCTAATGCTTTCTCACCCAGCCCCACAGCCTCTTACCTTCCCCTGCCCTGTCTCAGCCCCCAAAACACTACATCCGCTTCCCTTCTGGTCTCCTAATTAATATCCTTTTATTTCCTAATGCTTTCTCAGTCAGCCCCACAGCCTCTTCCCTTCCCCTGCCCTGTCTCAGCCCTATTCCTTCCCTCAAGCCCCTACCTCAGCCCCTCAAACAGCCCCTTCCACTTTCTCAGCCCTATTCCTTCCCTCTAGCCCCTACCTCAGCCCCCCAAACAGCCCCTTCCACTTTCTCAGCCCTATTCCTTCCCTCAAGCCCATACCTCAGTCCCCCAAAACAGCCCCTATCACTCACCTCTCCCATCATTACCTGCTACAGCTCCCATTCCTTTATACTCTCTTTCAGCCCCTTAATAGACCATTTCCTTCCCTCTAGCCACTACAGGAGCCCTCAGAACAGCCCCTTTCACCCACCTCTTGGACTGATGAGGGCTGCGGTGTCTCCTGGCCTTGGGGGAGCCGCCATACTTGATCTTGATGGTGCGAGCGGTCTCCACCTTGGTGTAGGGAATCTGTCTTAGCTCGGCCTCGCTCAGTCCAGGGTTGGTCTGGAGGTCGAGGGCAAGGTGGCGACGCAGCTCCTCGGGAAGTTTGGAGTGGCGAGCCTCCGAGGGCGAGCGAGACCTGGACCTGTGGGGGGAGAGGAGGCGGGATGGGAGAGGAGGGAAGGGAGGGAGACGTTGATAAAGAAAAGAAGAAGGTGAGAAAGTTGTGAAGAAAAAGAAAACAATATAAAAGAAAGATGAAAGAGAAGAGGAAGATGATAATGGTGAAGAAGAAAAAGGGAGAGAGAGGAAGAGGTGGGAAGGAAGGGAGAGAGGAGCAGAGGGAAGGGAAGGAAGGGAGAGAAGAGCAGAGGGAAGGGAAGGAAGGGAGAGAAATGTGTGTGTGTGTGTGTGTGTGTGTGTGTGTGTGTATTTACCTATTTGTGTGTGTGTGTGTGTGTGTGTGTGTGTGTGTGTGTGTGTGTATTTACCTAGTTGTGTGTATGTGTGCGTGTGTGTATTTACCTATTTGTGTGTGTGTGTGTGTGTGTGTGTGTATGTATTTACCTAGTTGTGTGTGTGTGTATGTGTGTGTGTGTTTACCAGACAATATAAATAGTTTTACACACCCCAAAAGTGTTACAACTAAGTAAAATAGAGTGTGTAAGTCTCTCTCTCTCTCTCTCTCTCTCTCTCTCTCTCTCTCTCTGTACCTGTGTTTCCGGTGCCTCTTCTTGTGTGAGTGGCGGTGGTGGTGGTGGTGGAGGGAGTCCGCTTCTGTGTCCACGCCCGAGGGTTGGTAGCCACTCTTATGGGTCAGGTCGCGCACGGTGGCTGTGTGACCTCGGACCTGCGTTTGACCTGCCGTGACCTGTGCCCACTGTGGCTCTGCTCCTCCTGACCTGTGGGTGAGGGAATTATTGTTGTTATTTTATTATTATTATTATTATTATTATCATTATTATTATTATTTTTTTTTTATCATGTTTTCCTCCACATCAACTCCAGGTCTTCTTTGATTTTCCAGCTGGGTCTGTTTGGAGTGAGAGGAGGAGGAGGAGGTGGAGGAGGAGGAGGAGGAGGAGGAGGAGGAGGAGGAGGAGGAGGAGGAGGAGGAGGAGGAGTAGGAGTAGGAGGAGCAGGAGGAGGAGGAGTAGAAGTAGGAGTAGGAGGAGGAGGAGGAGGAGGAGGAGGAGGAGGAGGAGTAGGAGGAGGAGGAGGAGGAGGAGGAGGAGGAGGAGGAGGAGGAGGAGGAGGAGGAGAGGAGGAAGTAAAAGTGGAGGGTAAGGACAGATGAAAGAATGGAGACTCCGGTTAACTCTTGCCTAAGGATTTGAATTAGAATTGAAGGCATCACGGAATCAGGTCAACTTACTTGTGTCGGCGGCGGCGGTGGCGGTGGCGGTGGTGGTGGTCGGAGTCATCTGAGTGGTGGTGGTGGTGGTGATGGCGGTGGTGGCGGTGGTGGTGACCCCTAGAGGAACATTTGCTTGAGGCTTCGCTCTCACCGTCGGAGGAGCGGCCACGACTACGCCGATGTCTGGGATGAGAAAAAAAAAAGGTTTATTTATTTTTTCTAACAGGCATGGCAGAGAACACCACTTCTTATCCCGGTAGCTGCGGGGATCATGTTTCTTAAAGGTCCCTCTAAGCGAGAAAAATGAGAAAAAAATCATCACTCACGCAAATCATTTCATAATATATATCAATGCATTTGTGATCACTTTATGCATCATCTATTTTTTGGGGTTTATATCATGGCAAAAATTCGGCCTGTCGCTGGTACACGGTAAAGCCACAAATTTGGCCTGTCGCTGGTACACGGTAAAGCCACAAATTTGTCCCGTAGCTGCTAATGGGTTAAAGTGGGAGACGCGACCCCCTAGGAGGGCATTAGTAATTTTGAGGAGGGGGACACAAGCCCTGAGGGAAAAGATAGAATGTCGGATACTGGGGATGGGGACAGTGATGAACCAGAATATAGAGATTACAAGTTACGTATTTCCACTATCATGCCAGAGAATGCAGGCAACACTAAATTATCTACAGCATCTGAGGGAGCAGTGAGTAGTGGGCTTTTTGATGCCCTTCAGCTGTCTTCTTTGCTGGGGGGGAAAAAAACAAAAATAAAAACAAAAACAAAACTGAGGCGTAACTTTACATAATAAGATTTGCTCGTTCTCACCTCCTGTGGCCCCTGGAATCCACCGAGGACTGGCTATCGACACTTGAGGCCCGGCGTGACACCCGGCTGTAGTCCTGAGTGGCGGCAGTGGTAGTGGCGGCCGAGTGGACAGACCGTGGTGATTCTCCTCTGATGCGGCCGGTGATGAGGGTGGCGGTGGTGGCGGCGGTGGTGGTGTTGAGGCCGTGGGGGGCGGTGGCTGTGTGTGGTGCTGAGCGGGTGCTGCGCGGGGAGTGGTGACACCCGCCTAAGCTCAGGGAACAGGACCGATGCATGCTGGACGACCTGATGATGGTGATGATGAAAATATAATACAGTCGGCCCTCAAATAGTACGGTTCCCAATAGTTGAGTTTCGGTTTTATACGGATTGTCGTAGAAGGTCTTTTTAGGATTTTTAAATTTCCGGCTCATCGGGAAACTCAAAAATCCTAAAAAAATCTTCTATGAAAATCCACATAAAACCGAAACGGAACTATTGGAAACTGTACTATTTGAGGGATGACTGTAATAACAATAACAAGAAGAATATGAAAAGGAATAACAACAACAACGAGAACAAGAAGAAGAAGAAAAAATAATCAAATGAATAAGTATGATAATAATAATGATAATAATGTGACAGTAAGAGGAAGAAAAAGGAGAAAAAGAAGAAAATATAAAAGAAAGAAGAAAAAGAATGAAAACAAGAAGAAAAAAAGAACAATGAAAATGAAGCACAAGAATAACAAGAACAAAAAAGAAAAAAAGAACAAGATGAGGAAGAAGAAAAAGGAGATAATAATAATAATAATAATAATAATAATAAGAAGAAGAAGAACAAGAACAAGAAGAAGAAGGAAGGAGAAGAAAAGAAGAAAATATTAAAGAAAAGAAAAGAAGAGAAAATGATGAAAAAGTAAAGAAAAAGAAGAAAAAGAATGAGAGGAAGAACAAGAAGCAGAACAAGAACAAAACAAAAACAAGAAAAAGAAGAGGAAGAACAGAAAACAAGAGCACAAACAACAACAAGAACAACCACCACCATTTAGTCACCAAAACAAACACTTATACAGTCCAAGGCAACACTTACGAGGTCATCGGTGAGGTCATGAGGTGGCTGCCATTGTGGAACTCAGTCTTGACCTCACAATCTTCCACCCTCGGCGCTGAAACAATAGCAAGAGATCTTAGGTTGGTGCGTGCTGTCAAATGAGTCCGCCTCCGACATCAACGACAGCATTTCCAAAGGCCAAAAGGAGATCAGTCAGGAGCTCATGAGTGTTCTTTTTAGGTTCATGGTATGGAGGAGAGGTCAAACTACAGAGTGTGTGTGTATTTCTGTCAAGTTATAGGCCGTGTGTATCTGTGTTACAGGTTCTAGGGTGGGTGGGTGTTATAAACTCACTACACCACATGTCCTAACAATGTATTTACCTAGTTGTGAAATATAGGAAAGGACATATGTTTATACTGTCCTGTCTATATCAACTATTATCCAACTTGGCCTTAATTAACGAATCATCTTTGCAGGGACAAAATCCTTTTCCAAGGCATTCCAGGCCTCCACTACTCTCTGTGGACAGCTGTTCTTCTTAACCCCCTGACTGCGGATTTCCTACAAGAAGACATGACCAAGCTACAGGAATGGAACAAAAAGTGGCCGCAACAATTCAATGAAGAAAAATGTAAAGTCCTGCACCTTGGGAGGGCATATCCAGCATACCAATAACACATGGGAAACACTCCACTATCCACCACAGAGGCACTATATGTTACCAGGCTCCCAGTGAAGGCCAAATATGTGCCAATCGCAGTGGACGGATTAAGAATTAAGGGCTCACTACACCACATGGCCTAACACTGTACTCACCATCCTGTGCGCCCTCCACAATCCGCCGCTGGTATCGACGGCTGGGCATGCGGGAGAATTCTGGCTGAGCGCGGGAACCCAGCCTGGCATCACCCACCTCCCCGTCCTTCTCGCTGCGGCTGTGTGGGGATGATAATGATAACAGTAATGATAATAGTAATGATAAAAAGAAAATAACAGACAAGGGAAAATTTAAAGGTACAGAAAGGTGGAAATGCAGACCAATACTACCAATGAAATAACAGATAAGGAAAAGTTAAATGAATAAAGAGGTGGAAATAAAAACCAATAAGAAGACATAGAAGAAGCAAAAGAAGAAGAAGAAAATCAAGAAGAACAAGAAGGAAACGAAGAAAACATTAAAGAAAAAAAAAAAATAGAAGGAAAAAAGAAGAATAAGATAGAAAGCTGGAAACACAGACACAAGAAAGAACTACATGAATCAGAGGGAGGAAAACAACAAAAGCTAATAACAATAACAATAATAACAAAGGTACTGACCCCGTCTTGGCACCGAGAGAGAATATAGCAGCAGGCGAGTTCCCCGAGGCCTGGGTGAGGCGGAAGAAGGCGTGGTGCTCAACGCAACACTGCCACAGGTGCTTACATGCGGCCTTGCTGGGGGTCTCAAAGCCATACGTGTTCTCGGAGTTCTGGGGAAGGAAAAACGCATAGAAATGGGACTTAAATAGCATGAAAATTAGAACGGATGAAAGATAAGAATAAAAATACTGAGCTGTAAGTGTTCTTGAAGCTCTGGGGAAGGAAAAACACACAGAAATGGGACTTAATCATGAAAATTAAAACGGATGAAAGATATGGATAAAAATACTGAGCTGTAAGTGTTCTTGAAGTTCTGGGGAAGGAAAGACACACAGAAATGGGACTTAAATAGCATGAAAATTAAAACAAATGAAAGATATAGATAAAAATACTGAGCTGTAAGTGTTCTTGAAGTTCTGGAGAAGGAAAAACACACAGAAATAGGACTTAAATATCATGAAAATTAAAACGGATGAAAGATATGGATAAAAATACTGAGCTGTAAGTGTTCTTGAGGTTCTGGGGAAAGGCAAGTCACTGAGAAATAAGACTTGAATATCATAAAAATCAATAAATGATGATCAATATATAAAGAGGAAGAGATGAAGATGAAAATGAAGCAAACAAGAATAGAAAAACAACAAAGCAACAGGTGTTCTCTGAGTTCTGGGAGAGAAAAGAAACACATACTTACACATACATAACATAATATTAATAAAAGAATGATGAAAGATAAAAACATGGCAGAAGAAGAGAATAAAAACAAGATGAAATACTAAGCTGTAGGTGTTGTCTTGAGTTTTGGAGAAGAGAAAGACACATGCAAATAAGACTTAACCTGTTGACTGTGGATTTCCTACAAGAAGACATCACCAAGCTACAGGTACGGAGCAACAAGTGGCTGCTACAATTCAATGAAGAAAAATGTAAAGTTATGGATCTTGGGAGAAGATATCTAGCATACCAATACCACATGGGAAACACTCCACTATCCACCACAGAGGCAGAGAAAGACCTGGGAGTATATGTTATCAGGCTACCAGTGAAGGCCCAATCCATGTCAATTGCAGCAGATGGGTTAAATACCATAATAATTAAAATATGATGATGAAAGATATAGTGGAAAAGGAGGAGTGCAGACACTATAAGCTACCTGTTAACCCCTTGAATGCGGATTTCCTACAAGAAGACATCACCAAGCTACAGGTACGGAGCAACAAGTGGCTGCTACAATTCAATGAAGAAAAATGTAAAGTTATGCATCTTGGGAGAAGATATCCAGTATACCAATACCACATGGGAAACACTCCACTATCCACCACAGAGGCAGAGAAAGACCTGGGAGTATATGTTACCAGGCTACCAGTGAAAGCCAAATCCGTGCCAATGTCAGCGGATGGGTTAAAACAGACTTAAAAATATTAATAAAGACTTCAACACAACACTTACGTTTTTGTCCCTCACTCTCAGCATGAAGAATCTGCCTCGGAAGTACACCTTGGATATCCTGGGCCTGCGAAGACAACAACAAAAACAATAATAATAATAATAATAATAATAATAATAATAATAATAATAATAATAAGCAGCTTAAAACTTTGGAGTCTCATTTTTATTTCAGAATATATTAAAAAGTGCAATAAAAGTAATACCAATGACTTCTACTACTGTATGCTCCTCCTCCTACTACTACTACTATTACTATTACTACAACTACTACCACAAGAATCACCATCCTCTCAAACCTACCATTCATCATCCCACACACCCAACTTCTACCACTCACTTATTACTCCTCCTACTACTACTACTACTACCACTATTACTATTACTACAACTACTACCACAAGAATCACCATCCTCTTAAACCTACTATTCATCATCCCACACCCCCAACTTCTACCACCCACTTACTACTACTTCTTCTACTACTACCACTATTACTATTACTACAACTACTACCACAAGAATCACCATCCTCTCAAACCTACTATACCTCACCCCACACCCCCAACATCTACCACCCACTTACTACTACTATTACTATTACTACAACTACTACCACAAGAATCACCATCCTCTTAAACCTACTATTCCTCACCCCACACCCCCAACATCTACCACCCACTTACTACCGCTCCTACTACTGCTACTACCATTGATACTAATAACAGCAGAGCACTAGTGACCCACCAGAAGTAGTTCCCGACTTTGGCCTTGTTCCGAAGCACAATGACCCCGGAAGGCGTAAGACCCAGGAAGTATTCAATATTATCCTCGCCCTGAAATTGAGCAGAGAAAAAGAGAACAGTTAATAATAGGTACCGTACATGTAATAGTAAGTGTACATATAATACTTAATAACGATATGATGGTACGTAGAATAAAAAGAAAAAAAAATAAGAAATAAACAGAAATAATAGGAACAAAAAGAAGTATCAAAGGAATAATAATAATAATAAGAGAAGAACAAGAAGAGCTAAGAAGAAGAGTCAAGGGAATAATAATAATAATAATAATAAGAAGAAGAAGAAGAAGAAGATGAAGAAGAAAAAAAAATAAGTAGAAGGAGAATAACAACTTTATAATGATTTCCTTTTTGCTTATCCTTACATTTCCTCCTCCTCCTTCTCCTCCTCCTCCTCCTCCTCCTTCTCTTCACAGCTATAAGAATATAAGTATATAAAACATTTTGTTGCCCCAGGACCTATATTTGACAAAGCTTACGTAAAGAGTTGTGGGCATTTCCAGGGGTAGTTTTATGACCCTGGTGGTAGTTTGACCCTTCTCCTGTACCATGAATCTAAAATACCACCTATAAGAACCCGACTGATCTCCTTTTTGGCCTTTAGAAATAGTTGACGTAGGAGCCGGAGGCGTTTAACAATACCGATCGTTAATTAACCCGGTAGCAGCAGGGATCATGTTCTTAATGGTCCCTCCAAGCGAGAAAAATGAGAAAAAATCACCCCTCACACAAACCATTTCATAATATATATCAATGCATTCGTGATCAGATTATGTATCATCTATTTTGGGGGGTAAATATCATGGCACAAATTTGGCCCGTTGCTGCTACACGGTGAAGCCACAATTTTGGCCCGTTGCTGCTACCGGGTTAACCTGTATCCTTGAACATCTCAGGCTCCCGTTATGACTATTTCCCAAGGTCACAGAGAAGACTGACCAAGTTTTTATGGGTGATTTTTCCTGTTCAAGATGCAGAAGTTGGGCAAAACTATCACTAGGATCATGAAGCAGTCCATGAGAATCCCAACAACTACTACGAGAGGCTTTTCAAGCAGGTGAACTGAGGTGCTGATGAATCTAAGCATGCCAAACTAGGCCTCTGAGATGTTTCCTATACATATACTCACCAAGACAGGATGCAGGTCAACACCGTACATGTCCAACCACTTCACCTTTTCCAGGTAACACAGCTCAGCCTTGCTGGGCACCTGGCCGCTACACAGACACAGGGACACACACGTTACACAGGGACACATACATTGCACTATAGTACACATATTACAACACATAACATTACATTATAGACATATCACGATAGATTACATGGTACACAGACACAGGCATAGACATACACATATACGTAGACATACACAGTCAATTAGAACTACACGCATATTACACACACACATGTACACACACACATACATACACACTGACACACATACACAACACATTACATACAGACACTGATAAGCACACAGACCAGGCTTGGAGTAATTGTAATTGTAACTGAATTTAAATGTGAATGATAAAAAATTAGTAATTATAATTGCAACTGTATTTGAGCTCTTGATCTAAATGATATTAAAACCAAACACGGTAAAAACTAAAATGCTTGGTTGGTGCTTCAAATTGTTAATGCCTACTGACAATTTCATACACCAAAACTTAAAACAATTGAAGAAAGTCAGGGATACAAATCATTAGTAATTGTAATTGCACATCTATGGTAGTAAGCATAATTGTAATCGACTTAACCCTTTGACTGCGGATTTCCTACCAGAAGACCTCACCAAGCTACAGGAATGGAACAAAACGTGGCTGCTACAATTCAATGAAGAAAATTGTAAAGTTCTGCACCCTGGGAGGGAATATTCAGCATACCAATACCACATGGGAAACACTCCACTATCCACCACAGAGGCAGAGAAAGACCTGGGACTGTATGTTACCAGGCTACCAGTGAAAGCCAAATCCGTGCCAATCGTAGCGGATGGATTAAAATGATAAAGTAATTACTCTGAGCCTGATACACACCATTACACATATGTATATACACACAGAACACATAAAATAATAATAATAATAATAATAAGTAATAATAACACTCACATGAGCTTCTTGTGCAGGTCAGCGATCCTGTTTTCCAGCGCCACGGTCTGGGTAGTGACAAAACGGAACTCTGACACATAACCCGGTGAGTGCCTTCTGGGGTCATAGTCACCCAACTCAGCTGTTAGGGGGAGAGAGAGGTCATTAAAGGTCACTGTGTTTCTTGTAGTTTGTCCTAAGGTCATAGTTAAAATTCTGGGGTAATTTTAGGCTATACTATGGTAATTTTATGAGCTATTGGGGTCATTAATTAAGGTCACACTGGGGTCATAGTCACCAAATTCAGCTGTTAATGAGAGAGGGTCATTAGGGGTCATTTAAGGTTATACTGGGGTCCTTAGTGGGTTACCTGGCTCACCCTGATGCAACCCACTGCAGCCAGCAAGATCAGCGTCCAAAACCACATATTTGACAAGGCTTTCGTAGGAGTTTTAAGCATTTCCAGTAGTAGTTTTATGGCCCTGGTGGTAGTTTGACCCTTCCTCTGTACCATGAACCTGAAGAAACACTCTTTAGAACCCGCCTGACCCCCTCTTTGACCTTTAGAAATAGCTGATGTGAGAAGCCAAAGTGTCATGATACCAGCCTATATATTCTCCTTCGCCCTCGTTGATGTCTTTTGCACCTCTTTGCTGTGCCCCAGCCTCCTCCTCCTCCTCCTCCTAACAAGCCTTCTCTCCATCACTTTACCTCACTTCTCTCTACTTAGCTTCTTACTTCCCTTCTCCAAGCCTCTGAGCTGCCTTTTCATTCCAACATCTTGCCCCAGACTCCTCCTCCTCTTCTCCTCCTCCTAACAAGCCTTCTCTCCAGCACTCTGCCTCACTTCTCTCTATTTCTTACTTCCCTTCTCCTCTTAGCTGCCTTTTCATTCCAACATCTTGCCACAGCCTCCTCCTCCTCCTCTCCTCCTCTTAACAAGCCTTCTCTCCAGCGCTCTGCCTCACTTCTCTCTGCTTCTTACTTCCCTTCTCCTCTGAGCTGCCTTTTCCACCCCTTCACTTCACTTCTCTTATCTCGGGGTTTAGGAAGCTGGTAAACGAGCATCCTCTATAAATACATATTTGACACGGTTTTCGTACGAGTTATGGGCACTTCCAAGGGTAATTTAATGACCCTGGTGGTAGTCTGACCCCTTTTCTGTACCATGAACCTAAAAACTACTCATGAGAACCCAACTGATCTTCTCGGCCTTTGAGAATGTGACAGGTGGAAGCAGCTGAGAATACCAACCTGTCAGTCGGATGAGAAAATGCCCATTGATGTTTGACGCGAGGCAACTATCTCTGGCTACTGTAAGGAGGGTTTTGGGTTACTACACTTACTATTACTTGGCTGTACTTCATATACTTTACCTTACTTGGTTATACAAAGGCCCAGAGCATACTTATACGGCGCGAATATTACAGAACTGTGAATAATTGCTTCTCCGACTTACTTTATTTTTCCGTAATACATTATACTGAGACCCAAAACACACTTACAAGGCTCGTAACAGAAAAATACATACATACCTTAACTTGATATTAGAGAACTGTTGGTAATTACTCCTCCTCCTACTACTACAACTACTACTACTACTACTTTTATTTTTACTTACATTGCACTGCGTAAGCTCCTAATTCTGCTGCAAGATCTTGGGACACTGGTAGTCTTCCTTGTAAGATGTCTTGCTTGACTTGAAGAAAGAATTGGTACCTGGCAGAAGAAAAAAAAGAGAAAATGAGAGAGAGAGAGAGAGAGAGAGAGAGAGAGAGAGAGAGAGAGAGAGAGAGAGAGAGAGAGAGAGAGAGAGAGAGAGAGAGAGAGAGAGAGAGAGAGAGAGTTTTATATCTCAATTTTCCTCCATCAATGTAGGAGACGAAAGAGGAAGAGGAAGGAAGAAGAAGAGGAAGAGGAGGAGGAGGAGGCTGCAATTATGTATGATTGAGAGAGAAAGGAAAGGGAGTGAAACGGAAGAGAGAGAGAGAGAGAGAGAGAGAGAGAGAGAGAGAGAGAGAGAGAGAGAGAGAGAGAGAGAGAGAGAGAGAGAGATTTTTCC
>NC_066557.1:12653716-12658716 GCF_024679095.1 Eriocheir sinensis
AGTTACTCCTACTGAACGGCGAGTCGTAGCCCACGTTATTTTTCTGTGAAGAACGTATCATCAACCCACTCTAAAAACAGATTAAGAGAACGTGTCACGCCAGCCTATCAACGTGGCCTTCTTGTTTTCATGTATTTTCGCCCTTGACCCGCTTCCTTACTGTAAAAAAGACGTCCTTGTGTCAGACCCCGCTAGAACTGGCTGTCTACGGGTGCCATATCGCTGCTACCGCGCTTCACGACACCAGGGTTAAAAAACTACCTATGGAAATGCCTCCCACAACCTCTGCGAAAGCCTTATCAAATTGTGTGTGTGTGCTTGGACACCGAAATGTTTAAGAATACGAAGCTAATATCGCAGCTATCGCACGTAACAGGTGGGGAAACGATGCAGAAAGGCACAATATCCTCTCATAATAATAATATCTTTTAACGCTGCCACGATTACGCCTCCAAAAATACGACTGAAAAGCCCCATCATCAGGAGCGCTTTGCCCGAACTCGATCTCGTATTTAAGGCATTTACAGCGAGTCTTGAACCCGTTGGCCGCATCCGTAACGAGGCGAGTTTAGTCTTCTGAGCGCATAAAGTGACAATTTAGTGTGTTAATGTAGATATAAAGAGTGAGAAAGAAGAGAGAGAGAGAGAGAGAGAGAGAGAGAGAGAGAGAGAGAGAGAGAGAGAGAGAGAGAGAGAGAGAGAGAGAGAGAGAGAGAGAGAGAGAGAGAGAGAGAGAGAGAGAGAGAGAGAGAGAGAGAGAGAGAGAGAGAGAGAGAGAGAGAGAGAGAGAGAGAGAGAGAGAGAGAGAGAGAGAGAGAGAGAGAGAGAGAGAGAGAGAGAGAGAGAGAGAGAGAGAGAGAGAGAGAGAGAGAGAGAGAGAGAGAGGAGGGAAAGAGAGGCAGGGAGAGAGAGAGGAGGGAGAGAGAGAGAGAGAGAGAGAGAGAGAGAGAGAGAGAGAGAGAGAGAGAGAGAGAGAGAGAGAGAGAGAGAGAGAGAGAGAGAGAGAGAGAGAGAGAGAGAGAGAGAGAGGAACCGGCAGGGAAGTGTTTGCAAAGAGGAAGGGAGGGAGAAAGGGATGGATGAAGGAGGGGAGGGAGATAGGGAGGGAGGGAGGGAAGGGAGGAAGACTGCAAACAGAGGTGAATAGAGTAGGGAGGCAGGGAGGAACGGAGGGCAAGAGAAAGGGAGGAAAGGAGAAGGGAGTGAGGAGGAAATGAAATTATTCGAGAGAGAAAGGGAAGGGAGGAGGGGAATGAAGCAGGGAATAAGAGAAGGAAGGAAAGGAGAGGAGGGAAGGGAGAGGAGAGGAGATGGAAAGGAGTGCAGCAGAGAGGGAGGGAGAGGAAGGGAGGAAGAGAATTAGACAAAGTGAGAGAGAGAAAAAGGGAAGAAAGAATGACCGAAAACAAAAGTGGAAAAAGAAAGAAGAGAGAGAGAGAGAGAGAGAGAGAGAGAGAGAGAGAGAGAGAGAGAGAGAGAGAGAGAGAGAGAGAGAGAGAGATAGAGAGAGAGAGAGAGAGAGAGAGAGAGCGAGAGAGAGAGAGAGAGAGAGAGAGAGAGAGAGAGAGAGAGAGAGAGAGAGAGAGAGAGAGAGAGAGAGAGAGAGAGAGAGAGAGAGAGAGAGAGAGAGAGAGAGAGAGAGAGAGAGAGAGAGAGAGAGAGAGAGAGAGAGAGAGAGAGAGAGAGAAGAAAAAAAAGAGGGGGGTGGGTTGGGGCAGTCCATCAGGCGGGACCCAAATTGCGAACGCTTTCTTCGGTATATGTGAAGGAATTTATAACGGAAGAAGTCCCAGTTGGTCCGCTACTCTGATTGGCTCCGGAGATTTACAGGGCGCGAGAGACGAAGGCGTACGACAACCAGAGAGACAGACAGACATAGTACATATATAGATCATTGCGTGCGTAGAACTGACACACAACAAACACAACAGGGCGGGGAGTGAGGCATGGATCGAGAGAAAGGAAGGGAAGGAAGAGTGAGGAAGGAAGAGAGGAAATGCCGAAGGGAGTGAAAAATGGGAATGATTGGAAAGAGGAGAGGATGAAGAGAGGGAGGAAGAGGAGGAGGCAGCTAGAAAGGAGGAAGAGTGTGAATGGGAAATGACTGGAAAGAGAAAGGGAGGAAGGAAGGAAAGGGTAATTTGAGGATAGGAAGGCTAGAAACAGAGGTGAAGGAAGGTAAGGGAGGAAATGAACCCAAGAATGTACAGGAAAGGATGAGAAGGAAGAAATGAGAATATTGAAATTGAGGAAAAAGTAAAGTTGAAGGCATAAACTATTGCTGCGCGTGGAGGCGGTGCTCATCTCCGTAACGTTGATGGAAAAGAAGACTAAAAACAAGAGCTGAAGGAAGAAAGGAGGGAATGAGAAGGAGAAGGAGGGGAAGGAATAATGGAGAATGGCATCAGTGCTAGAGAAGGGAGGGAGGAAGGAAGGAAGGGAGAGGAAAGGCAATAAAAAATAACAATAACAAATGGCCTGACATTAATAAGGGGACAAATAAAAACAAAAGAGAGAGAGAGAGAGAGAGAGAGAGAGAGAGAGAGAGAGAGAGAGAGAGAGAGAGAGAGAGAGAGAGAGAGAGAGAGAGAGAGAGAGAGAGAGAGAGAGAGAGAGAGAGAGAGAGAGAGAGAGAGAGAGAGAGAGAGAGAGAGAGAGAGAGAGAGAGAGAGAGAGAGAGAGAGAGAGAGAGAGAGAGAGAGAGAGAGAGAGAGAGAGAGAGAGAGAGAGAGAGAGAGAGAGAGAGAGAGAGAGAGAGAGAGAGAGAGAGAGAGAGAGAGAGAGAGAGAGAGAGAGAGAGAGAGAGAGAGAGAGAGAGAGAGAGAGAGAGAGAGAGAGAGAGAGAGAGAGAGAGAGAGAGAGAGAGAGAGAGAGAGAGAGAGACCCTTCACCCTCAAAGAGTCACCCTTCACTCGGAGACAGTCAGGAGGAGGAGGAGGAGGACACTTAGCAGCGCCAAACTCCACCTCCTCCTCCAATACTCCTTGGCACGTTGACTTGAGTGTTTTCCAATATTATCTTCTACTTGACCTCCTCTTCCTCTTCCTCCTCCTCCTCCTCCTCTTGGCGGCCTCATAACACACGCGTCAACTGATAAGGCCTCCAGGAAGTGTACCAGAGAGGGAGGGTGAAGTGGTTAGCGCCCTTGACTACGATTCTGCGGCCCTTGGTTCGAATCCCGGCCTGGGAAGTCGGCGTACAGTCCAAACAGCTGTTCATCTTTCCTTTCGGGCTGGTCTGAAAATAGGTACCTGGGGACACCTGGGGAAGGAACACTGGTAACCCGGGTGTCACACTGGCCTTATGTCGGGTTAAGGGCCAACGTGACGGAGATGAGCACCCCCGCCACGCGTAGCTGAAGCATATGTTCCCATACCTTTTGTTTAATTAGACCGAACCAGAAAACGATCCAAATGAACCCAAACTGTACCAGAATTAGCATTTGCATGTGTTTATTTTTAATTGATGCGATAATTTCAACAATTTTACTCTGTTAGAGCAAGCTTTAATATTGCTGCCTATCTCCATACATGCCCTTTGACGGCTTTTCGTACCCACACACACACCGAGCGGAGAGAGGAAGGGAGTGAGGTCGGGAGGAAGGGAAATAGACATGGAGTGAGAGAGAAAAGGAAGACAGAATGAATGATAACAAAAGTGAAAGAAGAAAGATGGAAGGGAGGGAGGTCGGGAGGAAGGGAAATAGACATGGAATGAGAGAGAAAAGGAAGACAGAAATAATGATAACAAAAGTGAAAGAAGAAAGAAGGAAGGGAGGGAGGTCGGGAGGAAGGGAAGGAGCGAGAGGGGAAAGGAGGGAAAAATTACTAAAACAAAGGTGAAGAAAAAACAAAGAAAGAAAAACTGTATGAGGTAGGAAGGGAGGGGAAGAATGAGAGGTGGGGGAAGCAATGCGTAATGAAGACAGCCTGACGTACCTATTCTGGTTCATTTGTACCAAGAGGAGGCAGCGCTGAGTATCATCATCATCATCAGCAGCAGCAGCACCAAACCAGCACTGAGAGATTCTCCGTAACCCACACCATCGCATCAGCTTGTTATAATTATCACTCACCAGCTGATAATGATCCCAGCCACTTAGTTTAAACAATATTTTACCCTGTTAAGAACCTTATTACCAACGCACTTATATATGAAGAGAGGCCAGATTAATGTTAACTTTGACAAACCTCGCTAATGTATTGCGCTTGTTGTATTAGCTCTTTTTGCAAGCCTGACACGTATAGAAAAGATGACTTCATTACCAAAGCATTTATACGTGAAGAAAGGGTAGATTAATGTAAACTTTGATACACCTCGCCAATGTACTGCGCTTGTATAAACTCTTACGAAGTCAATATTGCAAGCTTACAGTTATTTATCGCACAGAATGAGGGCCGTAAGAATGACCTCACATCTGTCAACGCCGTATTAACTCTTTCGAAGTCGTATATGGAAAAGATGACCTCAATATTGCAAGCTTACAATTATTTATCGCACAGAGTGAGGGGCGAAAGAATGACCTCACATCTGTCAACGCTGTATTAACTCTTTCCAAGTCGTACATGGAAAAGATGACCTCAATATTGCAAGCTTACAATTATTTATCGCACAGAGTGAGGGGCGAAAGAATGACCTCACATCTGTCAACGCTGTATTAACTCTTTCCAAGTCGTGTATTGAAAAGATGACCTCAGTATCGCACACTTACAATCATTTATCGTACAGAGCGAGGACTGAAAGACTGACCACCTCCCATCTGGCAACACTGGCACGAACCGATAACACTGATGGTCGGTACTGTCCCGTGTGGGGAGGCTCCACTCACACAGCTCTTCTGGACAGAGTGGAGTCTAAGGCTCTTCGCCTCATCAGCTCTCCTCCTCCTACTGATAGTCTTCTACCTCTTAAATTCCGCCGCGATGTTGCCGCTTTTTCTATCGTCTATCGATATTTCCACGCTGACTGCTGTTCTGAACTTGCTAACTGCATGCCTCCCC
>NC_066557.1:12663716-12676216 GCF_024679095.1 Eriocheir sinensis
AGGGAACGAGATACAGTGATTTGATAGGGAGAAGAGGGAGAGAGGGAAAGGGAGAGAGGAGAGAGAGAAAGAGAAGAGAGAGAGAGAGAGAGAGAGAGAGAGAGAGAGAGAGAGAGAGAGAGAGAGAGAGAGAGAGAGAGAGAGAGAGAGAGAGAGAGAGAGAGAGAGAGAGAGAGAGAGAGAGAGAGAGAGAGAGAGAGAGAGAGAGAGAGAGAGAGAGAGAGAGAGAGAGAGAGAGAGAGAGAGAGAGAGAGAGAGAGAGAGAGAGAGAGAGAGAGAGAGAGAGAGAGAGAGAGAGAGAGAGAGAGAGAGAGAGAGAGAGAGAGAGAGAGAGAGAGAGAGAGAGAGAGAGAGCACCCTCACCCTCCCTGCAACACACACATTACATGCCACTCCTGCATCGTCATCACAATTACTCAGACGCTGATGAATGACACCCTCCTCCTCCTCCTCCTCCTCCTCTTCCTCCTCCTCCTCTTTACTCCCTACACACGCAGACCTTAATGGATTATGACCATGGCTAGTGTAATTAAACTCTCTCTCTCTCTCTCTCTCTCTCTCTCTCTCTCTCTCTCGTTCAATCTATTCGTTCATCTCAGTAATCTTTTTTTTTCTCTTTTTTTTCTTGATTCGAAATTGCATCTCCGTTCTTCCTCTTCTTCTTCTTCTTCTTCGTCTTCTTCTTCTTTTTCTTCTTTCTTTCCTTTCTCTCTTTTTTTTTATCTCTATGTCTGTATCTGTCAGGCTGTTCTCTTTATTGCTTGCTTGCTTCTCCTCCTCCTCCTCCTCCTCCTCCTCAATACCCTTTTTACCATCGAGGTTTCCAATGACTTTCGTTTTAATATCTCTCTGCATTCCTCCTTCTCCTCCTCCTCCTCCTCTTCCTCCTTCTCCTCCTCCTCTTCAAATATATAATGAAGCAGTCAATTAAATGCCTGAGTTTGTAATTCCCTTGCGCTGGAGTTTGTGTATAAATTTATGTGTGTGTGTGTGTGTGTGTGTGTGTGTGTGTGTGTGTGTGTGTGTGTGTGTGTGTGTGTGTGATCTGTTTGTCTGTCTGTCTGTCTGTCTATCTATCTGTCTATCTGTGTGAATGTGTCTGTGTTTGTGTTTGTGTGTGTGTGTGTGTGTGTGTGTGTGTGTGTGCGTCTGTTTAACATACGCTTTGTGCCTTTCGTGACACAGTGAGGTTGTTTACAAGTCAAGTATCAAAGTATGTATGTATGTATGTATGTATGTATGTATGAACATGAGTATTATTACTGCAAAAGTTTTTCATTACGCCTCAACGGACCCATGAAATATTAACGAAGGCCAATGCCACCAATGAATATATATTTTTTTCCGGTCACTGAACGCTGAAGGTGAACAGAGAAACGAAAATATAAATTGCAAAGAAAAGTATTACAAGTATAAAAAAAATTCTCTTTTGTTTCCGTCATTCCCCACAGTCATTTCTTCCTACGTGAAACAGTCACCTGTCGCCTTGGGTTACGGAAAGAACAGTATAACAAAACCACGATACATATGAAACTGACTGACTGACTGACTGACTGACTGATTGGCTGACTGACTGACTGGCTGACTGACTGACTGACTGACCGACTGACTGACTGACTAACATACAGGTTTTCAAGGGTGTTTTTTCCCCGTTCAAGATGCAGAAGCCGTGTAAGACTATCACTGGGATCATAAAACAGTCCATGAGAATCCCTGCAACTTCCACCACAGGCTTTTCAAAACAGGCGAACTGAGGGACTGACCGACTGGCTGAGATGAACAGGAAACAGACTAACCTTATTAAATCCCTAAGTGCCCTTCACCCCGCTAACCACACTTCTCCCACTAATCTAAGTTCCCTTCCTCGCGCCAACTTTCTTTTCAACTAAGGTCCATATTATTAAAGGTACCGAACTCCCTTTGTTACTATTTTCCAAGGGCACAGAGGAGACTAACCGAGTTTTCGTGGGTGTTTTTATCCCGTTCATAGCGCGGAAGCCTTGCAAAACTACCGCGAGGGTCATGACACCAGCAATAGAAACCCCGACAACTTCCGTGAGAGCCTTTTGAAATAGCTGAACTAAAACCCCAAGAGTTTAATAACATGGACCTTTTTAGTAAGTCTCCTCGGCTCCTTCCTGTCCCCAAGTTACCTTCATCCCTCTAACCACACTTCACTCACTAAGGTAACTCCCCTCCTAGACCTAGACCTAGACCTAGACGATAAACGAACTAAACTTATTAATTCCCTAAGTTCCTTTCACCCCGCTAACCACACTTGTCCAACTAAGCAAAGTTTCCTCTCTCTCCCCCTAACTTTCTTTCTCAATAAGTTCCCTTCATCCCGCTAACCTTTCTTCTCCCTCCTCCTCCTCCTCCTCGTATTGGCTCCTCATAGTTTACTTCTCTCCCTCTCTTCCTCTCCCTCAATTTCTTCCTGTTCCATTTATAGCTCCCTCTTTTATCTTTCCATCTATCTAGCCTCCTCGCCTCCCTTCTCTCCCTTCTCTAGTCTCTCCCTCCCACTAACCACACTTCCACTAAAGTAAATCTCATATTCTTAAACGTATCGACACCTCAGTTCGCCTGTTTGAAAAGCCTCTCGGAGAAGTTGCTGGGTTTTTCATGGACTGTTTTGTGATCCCAGTGATAGTTATACATGACCTCTGCACCCTGAACTGGAAAACCCACCCATGAAAACCCAGTAAATCCTCTCTGTGGCCTTGGAAACTAGTCGTAATGATGTACGATACGTTTAAGGATATGGGCCAAGTACCCTTCCTCCCTCCTTCCGGCTAACCATTCTAATCCCCCTCGCCTCCCTCCTCCCCCAGGCGCTGCACGAGCCGTCCACGGGCGACTGGGTGCTGCTGGTGGGGTGGGTGCAGCAGCGCGACGCGGGGGTCTACGAGTGTCAGATCGGGACCACGCCGCCCACCAGCCACTTTGTCACCCTCGGCGTCATGGGTTAGTGTGAAGGAAGGCTGCCATAGGACAACACACTCTTTTGTTTCTGACCTTTCTATTTCTTTTTAGCCTTGTCTTCCTTCTTCCTCTTTTCTTCATCTCTTTCTCATTATTCTTTTCTTGTTCATTTTTTATTCATTTTTATTTTTCTCCTTTTTCTTCTTCTTCTTCTTCTTCTTCTTTTTCGCTTGCTTCTTTTCTTTTTCTCCTCCTCTTCCGACTCCTCCTCCTCCTCGTATTCCCTCCTCAAAGTTTATTTCTCTCCCTCTCTTTCTTTCCCTCAATTTCCTCTTGTTCCATTTATTGCTCTCTCTCTCTCTCTATCTATCTATCTATCTATATCTATCTATCTATCTGTGTGTGTGTGTGTGTGTGTGTGTGTGTGTGTGTGTGTGTGTGTGTGTGTGTGTGTGTGTGTGCGAGCTCTCTCTCTCTCTCTCTCTCTCTCTCTCTCTCTCTCTCTCTCTCTCTCTCTCTCTCTCTCTCTCTCTCTCTCTCTCTCTCTCTCTCTCTCTCTCTCTCTCTCTCTCTCTCTCTCTCTCTCTCTCTCTTCCGCGACAAACTTTTTAAAACTTTTCCTCAGCAAGCTTTCTTCTTCCTTGGTCATATTTGCCTTTCCTTTTTCCTCCCTTTAAAAGTTTGCGTGGCAGGATTTGTGTTCATATTTGCGTTATAAGTTTTACGCTCTCCTCCTCCCGCTGCTTTTCCGACGTCACTTCCTTCTGTGCCCCTCTCCCTCCCACCCCCCACTCCCGTGATGGCGAACGACTTCAGTGGCAAAGAAAGTCTGAGTTCGGTATAGTCAGACGATTCCGCTGCTTCTCTCACATCAATTATTTAACATTAACATTAACATTACTACGTACTTAAGTTTGTATTGTTAAGGCTGTGACTAAGCTTTCGTTCTCTATAGTACTCTGTCAAGCCCATTCCCTGTTTATAGTACAGTATTAGTCTAATATCCCTGCCTATATTCCAATGCTAACCTCACTCACACACCTTAAGTTCCTGCCTATAACTCAGCATTAAGCCCTTCCTTGTTGTCTATGGTATCCTAATATTTCTATCTATGATCTAGCCTTAACTTCTTATCATTACCTTTCCCCTGCCATTCATTACTGAAGTCGGGATTCTCAGACGTTTCAGCCTCACATCAACTCTTTCCAAAGCCCGAAAAGGAGATCAATCGCTACTAATGAGTTGGTAATCTCAGACTCCTCCGCCTCTCACATCAACTACTTCCAAAGACCAAAAAGGAGATCCTAATGAGTGTTTCTTGAGGTTCACGGTACAGAAGAAGGGTCAAACTGCCACCAGGGTCATTCATCTACCACCGGAAATGCCCACAACTCCCACGAAAGCTTTGTCATATGTGTGTTTAATAAAATGACCCTAAGACCCTAATTCCAATCTTCCTTCCCACACTGTTTTTGGTCCCTCGATGTCCCGCAGAGCCCCGGACTATCATCTTGGGCGGCGGGGACCTGCACGTGAACACCGGCTCCACCATCAACCTGACCTGCCTAGTGCTGCACCACGCCCGCCCGCCCGACGCCATCACTTGGGTCCATCAGGGCAAGGTGAAAGGAGGAGAGTGGAAGGGAGGTTGTTGTTGTTGTTGGTGGTGGTGCTGGTTGTAGTGATGTTGTTGGTGTTGTTGTTGTTGTTATTGTTGTTGTTGTTTCATCATCTCTTTTTTTTTTTCTCCTTCCTTTTCTTCTATTTCTTCTTATTTCTGTTCTTCTTCAGCATCTGCTTCCTCTTTTTTTTTCTTCTTCTTCTTCTTCTTCTTCTTCTTCTTCTTCTTCTTCTTCTTCTATATCTGACCTGTCTCTCCTACCATTTTAACTTTCGTCTCTCTCTCTCTCTCTCTCTCCATCTCCCTTCATTACTTTTCCTCCCACTTCTGCTACATACTCCACGCCTCTCATTTCCTCCTCCCTTTTAAACATTTTTTCCTCCCGCCCTCCCCCCTCCCTCCCTCTCTCTCTCCCTCCCTCTCAATATTTTTCCTCCTCCTTCGCGCCCCTCATCAACTCTTTTATCCATTCACGCTTCTAATTTCTCGCCTCCTGAAATTATATATACCCTTGCTCTCTCTCTCTCTCTCTCTCTCTCTCTCTCTCTCTCTCTCTCTCTCTCTCTCTCTCTCATTTTTTCTTTCTTTTTTCTTCCGTTTATTTCTTTCATTTTTTTTTCTTTAATTTTTTCTTTTTTTCTGTCGTTTTTTCTTTCTTTCTTTCTTTTTTCTTTCCTCCTTTTATTTCTTTATTGATTTATTTGTGTCTCTCTCTCTCTCTCTCTCTCTCTCTCTGTTTTTTTTTTTTTGTTTATTTATCCGGTAATTCCTTTTCCACTTAATTCGTTTCTCGTTAACTCACTTCTTTTTTTCTTTCTCCCCATCCCCATTATCTCTCTCTCTCTCTCTCTCTCTCTCTCTCTCTCTCTCTCTCTCTCTCTCTCTCTGTAACCCTTTCTTCCTTCCTTCCTTTCCTTCCACCTCCTTCCTCCTTCCTTCCTTCCTTCCTTCCATCCTCCATTTGTTTGTTTCTTTCTTTCCTTATCCTTCACCGCACTGCTCTTCTCTTTATCTTTTTCCGTTTCTCTCCTTTCATTCTCCTTTCTCCCTCTTCCCTTCCCCTGCGCTCTTTTCCTTCCCCTCTCATTCTCTCTTCACGTGTTCTCCCTTCTTTTCCCTTTCTCCCTCCTTGCCCTTCCTCCTTTCCTTCCCTCTCAATCGCCGCTCTCCTTTTTTTTCTCGCAAGTCTTCCCTTCCTCTCCCTATACCATCCTTGCCTCCCTCTCCCTCCCTCCCCTTCCCATTGACGCCCTCCTCTTCCTCGTGTCTGAGTTTAACGACAACAGCTTCCTTTCCTTTTCCTACCTCCAAAATCCTTGTCTCGTGTTCCTCTCCCCCTATCTCTGTCGTCTGGTAACCCTCTCATCACGCCCTCTCTTCTTTCCTCAATCTCCTCTTTCCTTTTCTATGGTAGTTTATTTTCCTTTCCCCGCCTCTGTAACCCCTGCTTGGTCTCTCTCTCTCTCTCTCTCTCTCTCTCTCTCTCTCTCTCTCTCTCTCTCTCTCTCTCTCTCTCTCTCTCTCTCTCTCTCTCTCTCTCTCTCTCTCTCTCTCTCTCTCTCTCTCTCTCTCTCTCTCTCTCTCTCTCTCTCTCTCTCTCTCTCTCTCTCTCTCTCACCCTTCCTCCCTTCTGGTTCAATCGCTTCTTTCCTTTTTCTTTGCTGGTTTGAGCTTAACGACAGCCTCTTCCTTTCCTTCCCTCTCATCGGCTCATCCCTCCGTCTCTTGCTTAATCGCCTCTGTCCTTTCCCTGCCTCCCTCACCCCTCCTTCATCTACATTTCCTCTTTCTCTCTGCCATCCCTCTCCCCTCCCCCTTCCTCCCCCCCTGGCTCAATCGCCGCTGTCCTTTTCCTCTCGTCTGAGTTTAACAACATTCTCTTCCTTTCTTTTCCCTTCCCTTGCCTTCCTCATCCATATTTCCTCGTAACCCTCTCCCTCTCTTCCCTTTTTATCCTTCCCTTCCTCCCTCTGGCTCAATCACCGCTCTCCTCTCCCTCGCAAGACTGTGTTTAACGAGCGCCTCTTTCCTCCCCGCCTTGTCCAGGAGGTACACTACGCCTCGGCACGCGGCGGGGTCAGCGTGGTGACGGAGGCTGGCGAGGTGTCGCGCTCCGCTCTGTTGGTCCAGCGCGCCACGCTCACGGACGCCGGGAACTACACGTGCCAGCCCAAGGGCGCCGCATCGGCCACGGCCAGGGTGCACGTCATTCATGGTGAGTGCCGGGGGAGGGGAGGCGGGAGAGGACAGGAAGGGAAGAAGAGGAGGTGGTGAGTATAGCGGGGAGGGAAGGGATGGGAAAGGGAAGGTCGGTAAGGAGAGAAAGGAAGGAAAGGAGCGGAGGGGTGTGGAGGGGAGGAAAGGAAGGGATGGAAAGGAGGGGTGTGGAGGAAAGGAAGGGAAGGGGAAGAAAGGAAGGGAAGGAGAGAAGGGATTGGAGGAAGGCAAATCATGGTGAGTAGCGGGAAGAGAGAGGAAGGGGAAGTGGAGGAAAGGAAGGGAAAGGGAGGAAAGGAAAGGAGGGAAAAGAGAGGGAAGGAAGAAGAGGGGAGGAAAGGAAGGGAAGGTGTGGAAAGGAAGGGGAGGGGAGAGGGGAAGAGGAGGGAAGGAAAGGGAGGAGAGAGGAGGAGAGGAAGGGAAGGAGAGAAAAAGGGGCCGAGTTGTCAACGTGCGAGCGTGGTGAGCCTAAGTTCGAGTCCCACCAAAACACGATGATATTTTCAAGCCATCGCCGAGTGTATGACGATTACACACATGTTGCCCAGGGGCCGGATTCATCAAGCCGCTGCAAGACCGGTCGTTGGTATAAGTCTTTAAGTAAATCTGTTCTCTACGAATGATCCTTGTGTTTAGGCCGCTCCGATGACAGTGAATGAAGTACTGCCTGGTTGACACTTCTTACATTGCCACTGGAGTCACCTTAAGATCAAGAGCGTTCCTAGATGATGGAGTTACCAGAAGACTTACCAACAACAGGTCTCGTAAGTGGTTTGACGAATCCGGCCTCAGATCTTCAATCAACCCTAACCTCAGCGACTTCGGTCAAGAGGAGTACCGGGGGCCAGTAGAGGATCAGCAAGAGTCATACATCACGACAGCCACTATAAATAAAATTCGCCCGCTCCTCTAACGGGTTGTGGCCGTTCAAGAGGCCCCTCAAGACAGCCAACTTGCGCTATAGACAGCACCAAAAAAAAAAAAAGGAAGGGCAAGAGAATACACCAAGAGGAAAAGAAAGAAAGAAAGAAAGATAATAAAAAAAAGATAAACTAGGTCATACAACAACAACAAGCAAAACTATCACAGCCTCGCGCCAAGCTATTATGCAGGCCCGCCGTCGACGTAGCCTGGCGCGGCCGTTCCTTCCCTTAACAACAGCACTAACGTTCAAGATAAAGGCTCTTTCCCTCAGTCTATCGATTACGGCAGCGATTCCCCGCTTCTCGTGGCCGCCGCTGCAGCCTCCGCCTGACCCGAACACACTCACGCACTCCATACCTTACCTCCCTGCCATGATTTCCTATTCCGAAGGCCCCAGTTCGATTCCCGAGAGAGAGAGAGAGAGAGTGGACTAGAAATATGAAAATTAGTATGGAAAAAGAAGAGAAAAACGAAAGAATGAAAGAAGGAAGGAAAAAATGAAAGTGAGAGAGAGAGAGAGAGAGAGAGAGAGAGAGAGAGAGAGAGAAAGAGAGAGAGAGAAGAAAGGAAGGTAAGAAAGAAGGAAAGAAGAAAAAGAAAAAGAGGAGGGAACAGAACGACAGGAGGAAAAGAAAGAGAGGAGGAAAGAAAAAGAAAGAAAGAAAAGAAAATAGCAAATACAACGAAAACTATTTATTACCTCGAGCCATACTTTACTAGCCTGCCATCCTATCTATTCTGAAGGCCCCAGTTCGGTTCCCGGCGCTCACTGGTGTATGTTTCGAAATTTCTCACCGCGTTATTATAGTTTCTCTAACGTATGTGAAAACCGTACGTGCCATATTCTGAAACATTTCGGAACCAAAGCATACACACACTTGACAAGGCATTCGTGGGAGTTTTTGGAATTTCCCGGGATAGTTTTATGTCTCGTCTGGTGGTCTGACCCTCCCTCTGTACCATGAACCTGAAAAAGCACTCATTAGAACCCGATTGATCTACATTTCCAGGGATAGTTTTATGTCTCGTCTGGTGGTCTGACCCTCCCTCTGTACCATGAATCTGAAAAAGCACTCATTAGAACCCGATTGATCTACATTTCCAGGGATAGTTTTATGTCTCGTCTGGTGGTCTGACCCTCCCTCTGTACCATGAATCTGAAAAAGCACTCATTGGAACCCGATTGATCTACATTTCGGACTCTGGAAATGGTTATTGTGAAAGGCGGAAGCGTCTGAGAATACGTATATGACAAGGCTTTCGTAGGAGTTGTTGATGGGCATTTCCAGGGGGAGTTTAATGACCCTAATGGTGATAGTTTGACCATTCTTCTGTACCATGAACCTGAAAAAACACTCATTTGAACCCGACTAACCTACTTTTCTGACTCTGGAAATAGATGGTGTGAGAGGTGGAAGCATCTGAGAATACCGACCTGCATGTGGCATTGTGGGTTCATTAAAAAAACTTTCCCAGCGACCACGAGTGTAAGCGGGGTCACCTTTCCTTCCTGTCCACATGAGGGGCGGGGCTGCAAGATTAAGGGCCGCAGGAGTGGCGTCTGGTGCGGTGACCTTTAAGCTCATCGGTGCCTCATTTAGTTTGCTGCCCTGATATCTACGTTGACAGGCCGTGTTTGATTCTCGGTGGCTCATTTGGTTTGCTGCCCTGACGTCTACGCTGGCAGGCCGTGTTTGGTTCCCGGTGGCTCATCAATGAGTTTGCTGCCCTGACCTCTATGATGACAGCCCGTGTTCATTTCTCGGCACACCGCGGTTTAGACTTCGAGAAACAGTCGGTGATTTTGTGAAGTCTACCAAAATGATATAAATGAAGATATATTTTTTCTATAGTAAAGGAAGTAGCTCAGGGGCAAAAATAAATGAGAAAAAATCCCGCTTATCATTCCTCCTATAAAATCAAGTATAGATGAGTGGCCCAAGAGTGATTAGTTTCGTGAATGAGTAAATGAAAGATGATTTTTAGCCCCCTTGGTTACCAGAAGTGTCGTCGTAAACATCATAACATCCTCTAATGGTATCCGGCTCTGACTAGTCCATTCACTACTAAATCTTAACTAATTTTGGGGAATGAGGGATATGTGGGGTGGAGGAGGGGTGTTGGTGTCTCTCTCTCGTCTAGTGGTACCCGGCTCTATGTCACTCCCTGCTTCTGGGGTTGAGGGTAGCGTGGGGTGGAAGAGGGACAAACAGGCATGGGTTGGGGGATGGCAAGAACCTCACAACCTCACGCGTGGGTATCGGGCTGTGAGGGACCATTCAGCCTCAACAAAACTTCTCATCGACTCCCTCTCTCTTGTCTCATAATATCCGGCTCTGTGCCACCCCCTACTGCTGGGGGTTAAGGGTTACATGGGGTGGAAGAGGCGCTCACAGGAATGGGTTGGTGCATGGCAGGACTCAGATTCATTGTATTAAACGTTTCGGGCTCACACTACGACTATTTCCCAAGGCCACAGAGAAATTTAACCCGGTTTTCATGGGCGTTTTTTCCCGTTCATGATGCAGAACGTGTGTACAATTTCACGAGGATCACAAAACAAACCATGAACATCCCAGGAATTCCTACAAAAGGGTTTTCAGCTCTCATCACAACTATTTCCCAACACCAGAAAGAAGATTAACCCGGTTTTCAAAGGCGCTTTTCCGGTTCAAGATGCAGAGGTCGTGTACAACTATCACGAGGATCACAAAACAGACCATGAAAATCCCAGGAGCTTCTATGACAGGCTTTCAAACAGGCGAACTGAGGTGCCGAGACGCTTAGAAATACGGGCTTGAAAAAAACTCACGCGCGGGTGTCGGGCTGTGGCGGACCATTCACCTCAACAAAACTTCTCACCGACTCTCTCAGCCATTGTGAAGCGTCGAACCTCCGGCCTTTCAAAGAGAAGAAAAAAAAAAACTCTTGCAGGACTATTTTTTTCCCTTAACGGCGATGACAAATCTTCGGAAAACGCGGCCGTGAGAGAGAGACGGAATAAAAAAAAAAGAGGAAAAAGAAGAAGCAGAAAAGTTGGACGTGACTTGGAAACGCTCAGTCGCCTCAAAAGAATTCGTGTTTTCTCGCGAACTATTTTTTTCTGATTTTACGATGAGCGTCAGAGCCGTCACCAGCGCCGGGAAGGCCGCGCAGAACGACAGTGTGGCAGGCATGACCACTGTGAAAATGTGAGACCGTAAGTAAGACTGTAAATACGGCTGTAAGTAAGACTGTAAATAAGGCTGTAAGTAAGACTGTAAGACTAAGTAAGGGTGTAAGACTGTAAATAAGTAAGACTGTAAAACAAAGACCGTAAGACTGTAAGACCATAAGACTGTTAGACCATGAGAGCGTATCACTGTATGACCACAAGACAAGAAAACCGTAAGTCTGTAAGACCATATGACCGCAAGACTTAAGGACCATAAGACCATAAGACTGTAAATCCATAAGACCGTATAACTTTAAGACCATAAGACCGTATAACTGTAAGACTGTAAGACCATAAGACCGTAAGACCATAAGGCCCGTGAGACTGCCCATGGAAATATTGACACGACCCCTACCAAAGCCTTATCAAATGCAGGGTACAGAAGCCTCGTCAAACTATCACTCGGCTCATAAAACTATCCATGGAAATACTAACACAACCTCTACCAAAGCCGTAATGTCTGTGGCCGGTATCTCTCCGCCTCTCACATCAACTATATTTCAAAAGGCCAAAAAGGAGAAAATCGGGTTCTAATACGTGTTTCTTAGGTTCATGGTACAGAAGGATGGTCAAACTACCACCACCAGGGTTATAAAGTTACCCCTGGAAATACTAACACAACTCCTACGAAAACCTTGTCAAATATGTGTTTCTTAGGTTCATGGTACAGAAGGATGGTCAAACTACCACCACCAGGGTTATAAAGTTACCCCCTGGAAATACTAACACAACTCCTACGAAAACCTTGTCAAATACGTGTTTCTTAGGTTCATGGTACAGAAGGATGGTCAAACTGCCACCACCAGGGTTATAAAGATACCCCTGGAAATACTAACACAACTCCTACGAAAACCTTGTCAAATATGTGTTTCTTAGGTTCATGGTACAGAAGGATGGTCAAACTGCCACCACCAGGGTTATAAAGTTACCCCTGGAAATACTAACACAACTCCTGCGAAAACCTTGTCAGATAGTGTGTGTTTGGGCGCCGAAATGTTTAAGAATATGAAGGTGAACCCAGAAATGTTTGGGAATATGAACTTCTGCCTCGCTCCTCACCTCCATGCTCTCTCTCTCTCTCCTCCCTCTCCACTCTCTCTTTCTCTCCTCCTCTCCATATTCTCTCGCCTCTCAGCACACGGTCTGCCTTGCCCTGCCTGCCGCCCACCGACCAGCCACCATCAAGCCTTTATCACTGCTATTCTTTACCCTGTTTTACACTCCCTCCTTTGTCCCTTCACGCCGCCTGTTTTCCGGCCTCTTTGTTTCTTGAGCCAACCTCCGACTTTTTTTTTTTTTTCAGTTAGGATTTTTTTCTTATTTTTCTTTGTTTTGTTCTTTTTGTTCTTGTTCTTGTTGCTCTTGCTTTTCATTTTCTTTTTTTTCTTCTACTTCTTTTTCTTCTTCTTGCTCCTCATTTTCTTCCTCATCCTCTTCGTCATCTTTTCTAGCGCCGTTTCCTTTATAATCTATGTTAATTCGTTATTCCCTTCCTCTAGATCTCATGCAGTCTCGTCAAGCAGATTTTGGAAGTTCTCTTGAAACTTCAAATTAAACTCCTCGGACTTTCCCCTGTCTGCGAGAGTGTATAAGGAAGCT
>NC_066557.1:12686216-12691216 GCF_024679095.1 Eriocheir sinensis
GTAAGACTTTAACCACTGAGCTACGGAAGTGTGTGTGTGTGTGTGTGTGTGTGTGTGTGTGTGTGTGTGTGTGTGTGTGTGTGTGTGTGTGTGTGTGTGTGTGTGTGTGTGTGTGTGTGTGTGTGTGTGTGTGTGTTCTGCTTATATATCGAATTCGTTAGCGGATAAGTACAATAAATAACAACGCAGTAAATTATATCATTATCTTTTATCATTATCATTATTATTATCGTCATTGTTGTTGTTGTTGTTATCATTACTGTATAGGGAATGCTAAGTATTTATGTCCCAATCGCTCGCCCAGAATTGTAAATAAATAAACAAACAAATTTTAATATGCATAGAAATTATTGCGCCGAATCAGACTTTTTCCCCCAAGCGTCGAGTGTCAGATTTTCTTCTTTTTCTAAATAAAGCTGAAAAATGGTTCTGCTTTTTTTTTGTGACATTTTGCAACCTTCATGTGATGTAACGAAACAACGCTGGTGAATTCTACAACGCAATACACAAACACACACACACACACACACACACACACACACACACACACACACACGTTGTTTTCCCCATCACACTGTTCCCAGCTGTCAGTTCCCTACCGCCCCGCTGCACACACACACACACACACACACACACACACACACACACATACACGCATACTCTCTCTCTCTCTCTCTCTCTCTCTCTCGCGTATTCTCATTATTTTTTTTCTACGTTTATCTTCTTTTATCTTTATTTTTTTCTTTCTCCTGTCTTTTATCCATGCTCTCCCTATCTATCTATATATCTATTTATCTATCTATCTATCTCTTCACCCCTTTCCCGGTAAAGATCCCTAGCCGTCTCATCACGTCCCTTCTTCCACAACGACCATTCCCCGACACCCTTCGCCTGTTCCTCGTCGCCAGCGCCTCCTCCGCCCCTTACATTCGGTTTCACACACGGATGCACAGGGACGTAACGAGACAGCAAGAAGAAGCCGGTGGTCCAGTCAGCTTGCATATGCCAGCTCCTACAACTACTTGCGTATTCTCAGACGCTTCCGCCTCTCACAACAACAAGGACCATATTGTAAAGCATTTCGAAGCCCAAGCTCACATATTTGGCAAGGCTTTCGCAGGGTTTTTGAGCATTTCCATGGATACCTTTATGGCTCTCATGGTAGTCTGGCAAAGTTTCTATAACGTAAGCCTACAAAACTACTCATTTGAACCCGATTAATCTCTTTCTCGGCTTTTAGAAATACTTGATGTGAGAGTCGGGTTCTCAAGAGTGTTTTTTTCAGGTTGGTGGTACAGAGGAATGGTCACACTGCCACAAGGGTCTTAAAACTACCCCTGGAAATGCCCAAAACTCCTAGGAAAGCCTCGTTATATGTCTTTCACAAAAACTATATCCAAATGCCGAAAGGTTGATTAGTCGGGTTCTCAGGAGTGTTTTTTTCAGGTTCACGGCACAGAGGAAGGATTAGACTACCACAGGAGTCATAAAACTACCCCTGGAAATGCCCTCAACTCCCAGGAAAGCCTTGTCAAATGTGTGTGTGCTTTTTTCACAGCTGGAGGCAACTCAAGGGGGCAAAAAAATAAGGAAACAAAAAGTCAGTCCTGGTATTATTTTCTTTCAGTCTCAGTGCTTGATCAACGTCCCCGGAAGCCTGTCATCCTCACCCAACATGAACACAACTCTCCTTCCTCGCATTCCCTTCCCTTCCAGCTAGGTTCAACACTCTTCTGTCCTCTGTCCTAATCCTTGCTATGGTATTGTTCTTTCTTCCTGTCTAAGTGCTTTATCAACGTCCCCGGAAGCCTGTCATCCTCAGCCAACACGAGCACAGCTCTCCCTCCTCGTATTCCCTTAACTTCCAGCTTGATCCAACTCTCTCTTCTGTCCTCTGTCCTAATCCTTGCTACGGTATTATTCTTTCTTCCTGTCTAAGTGCTTTATCAACGTCCCACGCAGCCAACACGAACACAGCTCCCCCTCCCCTCCTCGCATTCCCTTCCCTTCCAGCTAGATCCAACACTCTCTTCTGTCCTAATCCTTGCTATGATATTATTCTTTCTTTCAATCTAAGTGCTTTATCAACGTCCCCCGCAGCCTGTCATCCTCAGCCAACACGAACACAGCTCCCCTTCCCATCCCTTCCCTCCTAGCTAGTTCCACCCCCTTCTATCCTGCTGTCTTCTGTCCCCATTCTCGCTGTCCCCCATTCCCCCGTAGCGTGTCAGCCTCAGCAAACATGAACTGAGCCTTGCAACCATTGCCGTCGATAGCCATTCTCCCTTCCGCTGAATGCGTCGCGCCCCAACACTTTTAAAGCCTTCCCCGCACCACGCTGCTGCAGGCTGCTGTTGTGGGCTTATCGTCGCTAATCGTCGGGAAAATCTGCCAAAACCGGGAGGAGGGATAGAAGGGCTTTTGCAGTAACGGAAGCAGCTCAAGGGTAAAGACATGTAAGGGAAAGAAAAAGATCCATATTCTTAAACGTGTCGGGCTCCCATCACGGCCATTTCCCAAGGCCACAGAGAAGATTATTATTACCCGGGTTTTCGTGGGAGATTTTCCACAAAACAGTCCATGAAAACCCCAGCAGCTTCTACGAAAGGCTTTTCAAACAAGAGAACTGTCACTAGCTTCACATAACAGTCAATGAGAAAATTCCAGTAACTTCCACGAGAGGCTTTTTAAACAGGCGAACTGAGGTGCCGATACGCTTCTAAACATGGGTTGAAAAAGGTAGGCATTGTCAGACGCTTCCAGCCCTCACATCAACTATTTCCAAAGGCCGAAAAGGAGATCATTCGAGTTTAAGTGAGTGTTTTTTTAGGTTCATGGCATAGAGGAAGGGTCAGACTATCACCAGGGTCATAAAACTACCCCTGGAAATGCCCACAACTCCTACGAAAGCCTTGTCATATATGTGTTTCTTTAGGTTCATGGCATAGAGGAAGGGTCAGACTATCACCAGGGTCATAAAACTACCCCTGGAAATGCCCACAACTCCTACGAAAGCCTTATCAAATATGTGTTTCTTTAGGTTCATGGCATAGAGGAAGGGTCAGACTATCACCAGGGTCATAAAACTACCCCTGGAAATGCCCACAACTCCTACGAAACCCTTGTCATATATGTGTTTCTTTAGGTTCATGGCATAGAGGAAGGTTCAGACTATCACCAGGGTCATAAAACTACCCTGAAATGCCCACAACTCCTACGAAAGCCTTATCAAATATGTGTTTTTAGGTTCATGGCATAGAGGAAGGGTCAGACTATCACCAGGGTCATAAACTACCCCTGGAAATGCCCACAACTCCTACGAAAGCCTTATCAAATATGTGTTTCTTTAGGTTCATGGCATAGAGGAAGGGTCAGACTATCACCAGGGTCATAAAACTACCCCTGGAAATGCCCACAACTCCTACGAAAGCCTTATCAAATATGTGTTTCTTTAGGTTCATGGCATAGAGGAAGGGTCAGACTATCACCAGGGTCATAAAACTACCCCTGGAAATGCCCACAACTCCTACGAAAGCCTTGTCAAATATGTGCTTGGGCGACAATGTGTTTAGGAATGACCCGAAGACCAGCTAAACGTTACTCCCTCAGAAGAAAGCAGAATGAGTGGACAGAGGACAGGATCAGTTTGGAAGGGCGAGAGGTGTCCTGATACTCCCCTCTTGAAAGCGTTCCAAGTCCTAGTTTTATTCTCTCTCTCTCTCTCTCTCTCTCTCTCTCTCTCTCTCTCTCTCTCTCTCTCTCTCTCTCTCTCTCTCTCTCTCTCTCTCTCTTATCATTTAATCCCTTTTCTTCCTTCTCCCTCCCTTTACCTTATTACTTAATCCCCTTTCCCTCCCCTCTCTCCCTCTCCTTCATTTATTAGCATTTTCTTCTCTTTCTCTCTTTCTCCATTATCACTTAACCCACTTTTCCCTCCCTCCCCCTCTCTCTCCCCCTGTTCCTCCCTCCTCCTTCTCTCCTCCCCTTTCTCTCCACCTCCCTCTAACCGTGTGTAGTTTGCCGTGTAGTAAAAAGTTACCGCTTATAACAAGTTTAACTCAGGTGGGTCGATATTTTTTGTCCGCAAGTGTGTATACGTAAGTTCTCTCTCTCTCTCTCTCTCTCTCTCTCTCTCTCTCTCTCCTGTTTATCTTTTTCTCTCCCTTTCTAAATCATCCCCCTCATTCTTCTTTTCTTTTCTCCCTCCTTTGCTCCCTCGTTTCCTCCCCCGTCATTCTTCTCTCTCTTCCTTTCTTTTCTTTTTCATTACCCAGTTTATCTCACACTCTCATAAATTATTTATATCCCTGCCCTTCCTTCCTGCGCTTGGTCTCTCTGAGGTCGGCGATGCTAGCCTATTATACGTTTGTCACTATTCAACTGAGCCTCACCCTTCTTTCAGTGGCTCCCTCACGCAGTACTACCAACACGAGATAATAGCACATACCTTCCTTCCCTTCCTTCCTTCGACTGGGCATGTGAGGTCGGCGATGCTAAGCAAGTATACGTTCGTCACTACTTCAACTAAACCTCACCCTCCTTTCACTAGCTCCCTCACGCAATACTACCAATACGAGACAATAGCACATACCTTCCTTCCCTTCCTTCCTTCGACTGGGCATGTGAGGTCGGCGATGCTAACCAAGTATACGTTCATCACTACTTCAACTAAACCTCACCCTCCTTTCAGTGGCTCCCTCACGCAATACTACCAACACGAGACAATAACACATACCTTCCCTCCTTCCTTCCTTTGATCGGGCATGTGAGGTCGGCGATGCTAGTTTGATGTACTACGTGTGTCACATCTCACCTGCAGAAAAAGATACAAAAGAGAAGCGACCGTTAATACCTTACAGCAAATTGGACGGGAGAAAAATTTTATAGTACTTAAAACAGGGAATCTAAGAGGAAAACACGAGTTAAACGAAGGCAAAAAGGAAAGAAAAGAAAAAAAATACAGGAATAGTATGTAAGAAAAGAAGGAATTAAGGAAGGAA
>NC_066557.1:12693716-12703716 GCF_024679095.1 Eriocheir sinensis
TCCCGTGACTCCTAGCCAACACAGAGCCAGTGAGCCGCAGTAAAGAAGGTGATTTGGCGGGACCCTAAGCCGCGGGATGGGGGAGGAAGGGCGGGTGGGGGAAGGGAAGTAATGTGGGGAACAGGCGGGAGTGGGAGGAAGGATGGAAGGTGGTGGGCGAGGTGGAAAAGGGAGAGATTGTGTTTTAAAAGGGAAGAATGGAAGTGGTGGTGGCAGTAGAAGTAGTAGTGGTGGCGGTGGTAGTGGTGGTAATAGTAGTAGTGGTGGTAGTAGTAGTAGTAGTAGTAGTAGTAGTAGTCGTAGAAGTAGTAGTCGTAGTAGTAGTAATAGTAGTAGTAGTAGTAGTAGTAGTAATGGTGGTTGGAGGAGGAGGAGGAAAGAAGAGAAAGAAAGTGGAAGAGACGGAGGAGGAGGAGGCGTGCAATTGGTGTTGGTAGAGGATTTGTGAGGAGGGAAGTATTCTCTCTCTCTCTCTCTCTCTCTCTCTCTCTCTCTCTCTCTCTCTCTGTCTATCTATCTATCTATCTGTGTGTATGTATGTAAATATATATGTATGAGAGAAATAACAATACATGATTTACATAAGAAAAGAACCAAATCCCACAACACTCGTATCACATTTTTCTTCACGCAATTTCTCAAAGGATTCTAGACTGATCGATATGCCATTCACACCCGCACATTCAGACAGACACAGAGACCGACAGACAGAAGGACAATCACACGCGTGCACTCCTGCCGTCACGAGATAGCCAGGCAGCTCACAAATGGTATTGCCTGAACCTTCCCGAACACCCGGCATTCGTGATCTGTAACTAGACTGTGAACTATAATATTTCTGCCTAGCGTAAATAAGCTCGCGAATAGGTATCAGAAACGACGGTGACTGCGCATGCTCGCTCGGCCCCGCTCGCCCTATAGGAGTTATTTCACAGGCGTTGCTCATATGTAAAGTAAGGCTGAGTAAAGCGGGAGATATTTCTTAACTACTGCCGGGTGTGTGAGAGGGTGGGGGGGAAGTGTGTGTGTGTGTGTGTGTGTGTGTGTGTGTGTGTGTGTGTGTGTGTGTGTGTGTGTGTGTGTGTTACTTCTCGCAAGCGTTTTTCTCATGTAAATTCTCTCTCTCTCTCTCTCTCTCTCTCTCTCTCTCTCTCTCTCTCTCTCTCTCTCTCTCGCATGCGCAGTAGTTGTTTTCATAACTTTTGAGTCCGATTTGCCTCCTGGGGTCATTTTCTTAAACATTTCGGCGCCCAAGCACACACATTTGACAAGACTTTCGTAGGAGTTGTGGCGCGCATTTCCAAGGATATGGTTTTATGACCCTGGTGGTGGTGTGACCCTTCCTCTGTACCATGAATGTAACGAAACACTCATGAGAATCCGACTGATCTCCTTTATGGCTTTTGGAAACAGTTGTTGTGAGAGGCGGAAGCGTCTGAGAATACACATATGACAAGGCTTTCGTAGTAGTTGTGGCGCGCATTTCCAGGGGTAGTTGTATGACCCTGGTGGTAGTTTGACCCTTCCTCTGTACCATGAACCAAAAAAAACACTCATGAGAACCCGACTGATCTCCTTTTTGGCCTTTGGAAATAGTTGTTGATGTGAGAGGCGGAAGCGTCTGAAAATACCGACTCTTGTCACCTATTTTTAAACGTATTCGGCTCTCACAGTAACCATTTCCAAAGGCCACAAGGTAGATTAGTCGCGTTCTCATGAGTGTTTTTTTACGTTCATGGTGCAGAAGCCTTGTCAAACTACCATGGGGCTCATATAACTACCCACTGAAGTGCCCACAACCTCTACGAAAGCCTTGTCCAATGTGGATGTGCGAACCCGGAAAATGTTTGAGAGTGTCGCTTCTGGTCCGCCGCCGTCCCAGAATCGAGGCAAACATATTCTTGGATGCGCCCAAAACTCTTTCATCATCGCTGGAGAATGTCACAATCTTGCTGACGAATTTTTCCAGAGACTTGTGGCATCTAGACAGGCAGACAGACAGACAAGCAGACGGGCAGACAGACAGACAGACAGACAGACAGACAGATAGGCAAACAGTAAGAATGAGACAGAGAGAGAGAGAGAGAGAGAGAGAGAGAGAGAGACAGCACCTGTTGTGTGTTTATGCTGTCATTTAGGCCACCCCCACCGATTCCCCTTCTCTCTCTCTCTCTCTCTCTCTCTCTCTCTCTAACACACACACACACACACACACACACACACACACACACACACACACACACACACACACACACACACACATCCCCCCCAACACACTAACTGACGATCGCAAGCAAGTCCAGCAAGTGATCGGAGAGTGAGGAGCTGCAACCCAGGCGGCGAGGTGACAGGCTGTTGTAATGTGCGTGCCAGGCGGCGGGAAGGGCCTGTTAGTGCCTTTTTGTGGGCGTGTAATGCGCCAAATATTAATATACTCCGACACACGCGGAGGCCTTGCATACCCTCTTTTTTTCAAACCCTTTTTTGATATTGGCTACGTATGGCGAGGCAAGGACCAATATTCTCCTGAGCACAAGGAAGCACCGTAGACTTTATTCATGATTTTTTTCCTTGGTGGCGGCGGCTGAGGAAAACATAAACCGAGGAACCAAACTCAGTCGCTTTTTTTCCTCTCTTTTTTTTCGGGACGCGGCAGCTGACAGGCAGGAAATGTTCGACGCCAAAGCTTCTTGCGGCTCATCGAATTCTGCTGAGTGTGAGTCTGTGTCAGGCAGCCGCGGCCCACCAGACTCATCACACACACACACACACACACACACACACTGCCTGTCTTCTGTTTTTCCCTGTTTGTTTGTTTTAATTCACTATCCTTCTATTTTTCTATATTACTCTCTCTGGATCTGGATCTGGATCTCTCTCTCTCTCTCTCTCTCTCTCTCTCTCTCTCTCTCTCTCTCTCTCTCTCTCTCTCTCTCTCTCTCTCTCTCTCTCTCTCTCTCTCTCTCTCTCTCTCTCTCTCTCTCTCTCTCTCTCAAACACACACACACACACACACACACACATGCCTAGTTTATGCCCTCCGCACATTAGTTCACGGAAATGAACAACGCTGGGTATTTCTAACCTATGTTTGGGAGACTCGTATTGCAGGGTACAGGTAAGAAGAGGAGGAGGAGGAGGAGGAGGAGGAGGAGAAGAAGAAGAAGAAGAAGAAGAAGAACAACAACAACAACAACAACAACAACAACAACAACAACAACAACAACAACAACAACAACAACAACAAGATGAAGATGAAGAATAAGAAGAAAAAATATGATAAAAATTAGATAGATTGAGGAAGGAAGAAATACAGAAGACAGTTATGGGGCGAAAGAGGAAACAGAAGAAGAAGAGGAAGTGAAGTAAAGATGAGAAGGGAAGAGGCAATGAAGGGAAGATAATGAGGTGAAGATTATGGACGAGAGAAAAAGAGGGGATTAAAAGATGAAGGGAGGGAGAAAAGTGGGATTAGACGAAGAATAGAGGAGGAGGAGGAGGAGGAGGGGGATGAGGAGGAGGAGAGGAGGAGGAAGAAGAATAGGAGGAGGAGGAGAAGAAAGGACAAATGAGAGGAAAAACAAACAGATAAAGAAAGAAGAAAGGATGAGAGAGAGAGAGAGAGAGAGAGAGAGAGAGAGAGAGAGAGAGAGAGAGAGAGAGAGAGAGAGAGAGAGAGAGAGAGAGAGAGAGAGAAATTTACATAGATTTACATATTTAGACCACACAGAGCCTATGGTCTAGAATAGGAGGTCTATCCGTTAAACCTGAGGGAAATCCTATTAAATTTAATGTCTAATGCCACCAAGACTTTGTATTACGAATTTATTTAATATTAAATTGAAGAAAGTGGCGGTCGAGCTGGTTTTTAAACGAATTAATCGTACTACACTGGACCACTGAGGGCGGGAGTTTATTCCATTCTCGCACTACGACGTTGAAGAAATTTATTGAATTTATTTGTTTACACTTAAGTTTTGTCCCATTATTTCTCGTCCGGAACGTGTCGTCGATCAAAAACAACTTGTATATGCCCACATTCGTAAAACCATTGAGTATTTTGAAGCATTCGATCACTTTTACTCGGAGGCAACGTTTTTAAAGAGAAAGGGAGAGAGAGGAAGAGAGAGTGGTTCCTGGGCGTTGTCTGCGGCAGCGCAAAGAGCCAGCGTTAAGCACCTCTCGGGCCGGAAGCCAAACTCCGTGAAACTTGATAAGGACGCGACCCCCGGGGAGAGGACAAAGACCTGGAGAGGAGGGGGAAGATAGATAGGGGGACGAAGAGGGGAAGGGAGGGATGAAAGGAGGGAATAAGGGAAGGGAGGGTGTATGAAGGGGGGAGGGGGAGATGAGAGTGGCAGGTATAGGTCAGACGGAGACACACACACACACACACACACACACACACACACACACACACACACGAAACTATGATGTGTAGGCTTGTTTTCTCCTCTTCCCTAATTCCGTTGTCTAGTGTTATGGCCCACACGAGAAGATTGGAGGAGGAGGAGGAGGAGGAGGAGGAGGAGGAGGAGGAGGAGGAGATGGAGGAGGAGATGGAGGAGGAGGAGGAAGAGAAGGAGGAAAGAGTAGTAGTAATAGTAGTAGTAGTAGTAGTAGTAGTAGTGGTAGTAGTAGTAATTTTGAATGATGGCTAAACGGATTAATAGCGTATATATTAATGTTTACAAAATATCCGCCACCACCACCCCCACCACCACCCCCACCACCCCCACCATTAAAAGATCTACAGTGTCAGCAATAAAAGCAATATGAACACCGAATATGACAGCCTTGTGAACGATATAACACGACAACGGCCTCGCCACCACCATCGCCATCACCACCAAATGGAAAATGAAGAACATCAAGAAAATTAACAACAACAACATCAACAACAAAAACAACAACAACAACAACAACAACAACAACAACAACAACAACAGCAACATCATCTTCTCCTCCTCCTCCTCCTCCTCCTCCTCCTCCTCCTACTACTACTACTACTACTACTACTACTACTACTACTACTACTACTGCTGCTACTACTACTACTACTACTACTACTACTACTACTACTACAACTACTACTATATCTATTTCTACTACTACAAATACTATAAACATGATCAAGTGGAGCTCCAGGGGGCAGCATGAGCCAAGCAGGATGGCGCCACTATAAAACGCTTCCCTGCACACCAACGGGCAGGGCCTACCAATGGGCCCCACCAAGAAAGCCTAGCCGGGCTGTACGCCACACGTCAAAAATAAGGAAAACAAATATTAACCCACAATATTTTCCCGGGCCGTCCCATTTTCCCGACTCGGCAGGACAGAGTATTGGTTCCCTATCGTCCTCGCGGGGAGAGATATAATAATGGCCGCAGGGACTGACCTCTCCCTTCTTTTATTTCCATTATCTCTTGGTCTGCCGCGACGAGGAAGGGAGGAAAGAATAGGAAGTTCCTCCGCTCCTCTCTTTTTTCCAGCCCTTTGATAACGCTGATTTATGATGAATGAATGCGGGGTTGGATTGGAGGAAAAAGTGACGGTGGGAGGGAGAGGAGAGAGAGGAGGCGGAAGATTGGAGGAGAAGGAGGAGGAGGAGGAGGAGGAGCGAGAGGAACGCGGAGAAAGCAAGAGAAAGAGAGACAGATAGGAAAGGAATGGAATGAAAAGAGAGAGGTGAAAATAAAGAGGAAAAAAAAAGGAAGTACGAGGAGGAGGAGGAGGAGGAAGAGGAGGAGGACGAAGAGGAGGAGGAGGAGAAAAAATGAGGTAAACAAAGAAGAGAGAGAGAGAGAGAGAGAGAGAGAGAGAGAGAGAGAGAGAGAGAGAGAGAGAGAGAGAGAGAGAGAGAGAGAGAGAGAGAGAGAGAGAGAGAGAGAGAGAGAGAGAGAGAGAGAGAGAGCACACACACACACACACACACACACACACACACACACACACACACACACACACACACACACACAGAGAGAGAGAGAGAGAGAGAGAGAGAGAGAGAGAGAGAGAGAGAGAGAGAGAGAGAGAGAGAGAGAGAGAGAGAGAGAGAGAGAGAGAGAAATAAAAACAACTGAATCGGGAGGGGAAGAAGATTGATAAGGAAATACGATAAAGGAAACGAAGTAAAAGGTGGAGGGAAAAACAACGAGAGGAAGAGAATGGAAAGGAAGAGAGAGAAGGAAGAAAGGAAGGAAGGAAGGAAGGAAGGAAGGAAGGACAAGCAACAGTAAAGAACGAGACAACGCAGGGGAATAGAGGACAACGAGGGAGGAAAAGAGATGTAGATAAATAGAGAGAAAGAGAGAGAAAGAAAGAATGATAGAGACTGAAAGGATGAAAGATAAAGAAAGAGATAGAGAAAGAAAAATAGGGAGAAATAAAGAATGAATGAAAGAAAAAAAGAAAGAAAGAAAGAAAGAAAGAGACGAATAATTGTAGTAATATGATATACCTAATAGAAGGGATAATAAAGAGAGAGAGAGAGAGAGAGAGAGAGAGAGAGAGAGAGAGAGAGAGAGAGAAAAGGAATTAAAAGGCTATATATTAACAAGGAGGAAAAGAGAAAAAGAGAGAGAGAGAATCAGAGAATAAAGATTGTAAGTGAAATAAAAGAGAATTGAAGAGATGAAAAGGAATAAGGGAAGAATATAATAAGAGGAGGAGGAGGAGGAGGAGGAGGGAATTAAGAATGAAAGGAAGAACATGGGTGTAAATTAGTTAAGAAAGAGGAGAAGAAGAAAGAAAAGAAAGAAAGTAAGAAAGAAAGCAAGGAAGAAAAAAAAGAAGAAAAAAGGAAGAGTGAGAGAGAGTTCGTGGATAAAAGACGAAGAGAAAGAAAAGAAGAAAAAAAAACAATAAACAGAGAGAGAGAGAGAGAGAGAGAGAGAGAGAGCATGAACTTTCAATTCTTCTCGAGGCACCACTTCAAAGATTCTTCCTCCACTAGTTTTCTTTTTCTTTTTTTCTCCCAACATCTTTTCCTCCACCAATCCGGCCAAAAGTTCTCTCTCTCTCTCTCTCTCTCTTTCCTTTTGAATCTCACTTTTCTTCCTCCTTCCTTCGTTGCCCTTCCCTAATGTCTTCTCTTTCCTCTTCTCTCCATACCTCCATAACTTCCTCCTCCATATATGCCTCTTCTCCTCTCTTCCTCCTCCTCCTCATCCTCATCCTCCTTCTTTTCCTCTTCCTATTTCGACTTTTCTTGCGTCTAAATGGAAAAGGTGAAGTTGTAATTTTCGTCAATTCTTCACTTTAACTTTAAAGATTTTAAAATACGAGGCGTGTGTGTGTGTGTGTGTGTGTGTGTGTCTCTCTCTCTCTCTCTCTCTCTCCCATCCAATTTCCTCTCTCTGCATCGTTCTATTTCCTTACAATTTTCTCCTCTCCCAACTTTCGCTTCTTTCTCGCCTTCGTTCTCGCCAGCAAGCTCTCCTCGTCCACGTTGCGCCGCCCGTCCCTGGCCGTCGCCCCCTTCGGCTCAGCGGCCCGCAAGACAGACAAACGCACAGGACTAGACGCCGGGCATAACCGGGCAATGGGATGGGGAAGGAAAGGAAAGGAAAGAAAGGGAAGGGAAGGAAAGGAAAAGAAAGGGGAGGAAAGGGAAGAGGAGAGAAGGGAAGGGAAGGGAAGGGAAGGGAAGGGATCTGGAAGGAAAGGGATGGAAAGGGAAGAGAAGAAAAGGAAAGGAAAGTAAAGGGAAGGAAAGAGAATGAAAGGAAAGAAAAGGAAAGGAAAGGGAAGGGATCTCGAAGGAAAGGGATGGAAAGGAAAGAGAAGAGAAGGAAAGGAATGAAAGGAAAGGAAAGGGAAGGGAAGGAAAGGGAAGGGAAGGCAAGGAAAGGGAAAGAAAGGTAAGGAAGGGAAAGAAAAGGACACGGATGGGGATTCTTATTCTTATTCTCCTATTTTCTTCTCCTATTCCTCATCTACTCTCCTATTTCGTTATGTCTGGCAAAGAAATCACTCCACGTTCCTCGATCTCAAAAAGTTAAAATAAAAGTCCGCATTTCTCAGACGCGCTCATCCTGGCTCATCGCATTAACTCGGCAGACGTCCGCTCCGCCCACTGTAATATTATTAGTGGTAGTTTGTAAGTAGTGTGTAAGTAGTGGTAATCTTCACCCCAGTACACAGCCATCTATATAGTGTCAGTGTGGCCCAACCAACACCATTAGAGAGAGAGAGAGAGAGAGAGAGAGAGAGAGAGAGAGAGAGAGAGAGAGAGAGAGAGAGAGAGAGAGAGAGTAAAGACTACGAATGGAATGGCAAAAAGAAGCTGGCGAAGAATGGGAATACTTATGCAAAGAGAGAGAGAGATGGAGAGAGAAAGAGAGACTTCTTTCAAAGCCTCTCTCTCTCTCTCTCTCTCTCTCTCTCTCTCTCTCTCTCTCTCTATATATATATATATATATATATATATATATATATATATATATATATATATATATATATATATATATCCCGCCTCTCGTGGTGTTGGCTGGGCCGCACTAATACTAGATGGCTGTGTATTGGGGGAAAGATTACTACTTACACAATACGTTTACTACTACTAAGAATACTTATACTGTACTATTATTAATACTACTACAGTGAGCGGGGCGGACGTCTGCCGAGCTGATGCGATGAGGCCGGATAAGTGCGGCTGAGAAATGCGGAGTTTCATTTTATTTTTTTGAGATCGAAGAATCTGGAGTGGTTGCATTGCCAGACGTAACGAATAGGAGAAGAGAAGAAGAATAGGAGAATAAAAAGGAGAATAGGAAGAAGAATAGAAGTAGTTAGGAGAATGGGAAGAAGAGGAATAGAAAAAGAATAGGAGGAAAAACAGGAGATAGTACGATACCCTGCCATTCTGTTACGTGTAAGACATTCCTCCCTGACACATCCACACCCTCCAGCACACTCCACACTCCATACCTCTCCACCTTCACACCTTGACGAGCTCCACCTCACTCACTCACTCCACAACCAGCCTTCCACCACACCTTCCTTCCCTTCTCTTTTCTTCTCTTCTCTTCCCTTCCTTTCCTTTCCTTTTTTTTCCTTCCATTCCCTTTCCTTCCTTTCCTTTCCGAAGCCTTTCTTTCCTTTCCTTTTCTTTCCTTCCCTTCCCTTCCTTTCCCATCCCTTCTCTTCCCTTTCCCATCCCTTTCCATTAATTCTTTCCCTTCCTTTCCTTTCCTCTCCTTTCCTTTCCTATCCCCGTCGAATTGCCTGGTTCTGCCCGATGTCCAGTGCTGTGCGTATGTCTGTCTCACGGGTCGAGGAGGTGAGGTGTGTGAAGAACGGAGGACAGGGACGGGGGCGGCGCGGCGTGGACGAGAAGAGCTTGTTGGCGAGAACGAAAGCGAGAAAGAAGCAAAAGTTGGGTGAAGAGAAAATTTTAAGGAAATAGAACGATGCAGTGAGAGGAAATTGGATGGGAAAGTAAGAGAGAGAGAGAGAGAGAGAGAGAGAGAGAGAGAGAGAGAGAGAGAGAGAGAGAGAGAGAGAGAGAGAGAGAGAGAGAGAGAGAGAGAGAGAGAGAGAGAGAGAGAGAGAGAGCGCGCACAGAATCACAAAGCACATCAAAAACAATAAGATAAAAAATTAAAAAAGAATGCATTAATAAAATTGTAAACGGAGCCATCAACGCGGCTCACGCACACGAGCACGCACACTCACACACGACACACTCAATCACTCACCCTGACAAAGTAAATTTATTCTCTCTCTCTCTCTCTCTCACACACACACACACACACACACACACACACACAATGAAAAGAAGAGAAATGCAGCCATACTGTCTCTCTCTCTCTCTCTCTCTCTCTCTCTCTCTCACACACACACACACACACACACACACACACACACACACACACAATGAAAAAGAAGAGAAATGCAGCCATACTGTTTATAAATTGGGTCAACCTCTCTCTCTCTCTCTCTCTCTCTCTCTCTCTCTCTCTCTCTCCATGATGCTGAGTGTCACAAGGTTTCTTCC
>NC_066557.1:12708716-12736216 GCF_024679095.1 Eriocheir sinensis
GTTATTAAACCCATTGGCTACACTACGATGCTAGGCTACGTCATCGAGTTTAGGTGTTATGTTCAACCTAACCAACATATAGGTATAGCACGCCCTAAATCCTACTAATTAAATATACATAATCATTTTGTTCACGTTTATCCTCCGATGATGTGTTAAACCAGTTGGCTACACTGGAAGACTAGGCTACGTCATTGTGTTTAGGCGTTATGCTCAACCTAACCAACATATATTTATAGCACGCCCTAGTAATTAAATATATATGATAATTTTGTTCACGTTTCTCCGCTGATGTGTTAATTAATCCCGTTGGCTACACTACGATGCTAGGCTACGTCATCGTGTTTAAGTATTATGCTCAACTTAACCAACATATAGTTATAGCACGCCATAAATCCTACTAAATATATATAATCATTTTGTTCACGTTTCTCCGCTGATGTGTTAATTAAACCCGTTGGCTACACTACGATGCTAGGCTACGTCATCGTGTTTAAGTATTATGCTCAACTTAACCAACATATAGTTATAGCACGCCCTAGTAATTAAATATATATAATCATTTTGTTCACGTTTCTCCGCTGATGTGTTAATTAAACCCGTTGGCTACACTACGATGCTAGGCTACGTCATAGTGTTATTTTTGTATTTTCCTAAACAACCTTACCTAGAAAAGGTGTCCTATACACGTTACGCCACTCTCTATTATCCATCATGCTCTTCCTGGGTATATTTCTAACACCTCCAACGCCTCAAGGTTAACTACACGCGATCTAGTAAAAGGGTTAGCCATTTAAGAGGACAGAGTGAGCCGTTCAATGCATTCAACTCACGTGGATTCCCTGTCGTCTGAGTGCGAGTCTGTTTACGTTGGCAGGAGTCTAGCACGCACCCCCGCCCCGCCGCTAGCCTATGAGCCTCTCTTCGTTTTCTTCTTCTCTCCTACCCTCTCCATGTCTCTTCACTTCTCTTCTCTTTTCTCTTCTCTTCTCTTCTCCTCTCTTTCCTTATCTTCTACTCTCTTCACTTCTCTTATCTTGTCCTATCTTCTCTTCTCTTTTCTCTCTTCTCTTTTCACGTCTCTTCACTTCTCTTTTCTGTTCATTTCACTTTATTAATTTGTATTATTTGTTCATGTTATTTCATATTTCATTATAGTTCGTTGCTTCTCTCTCTCTCTCTCTCTCTCTCTCTCTCTCTCTCTCTCTCTCTCTCTCAAACAAGCCCCGAGGAAGGTCAACAGTCACGTGTTTTCTTGGGTCCTTTTCAAGTGTTTGACCACAAGAGAGAGAGAGAGAGAGAGAGAGAGAGAGAGAGAGAGAGAGAGAGAGAGAGAGAATAGTTGTTTCATGTCGTAAATGAGAGCTGTTACGTGTGTGTGTGTGTGTGTGTGTGTGTGATGGTCAAGCGGATTTGTTTTATAGTTTTTTTTATTGTGTTGACTTTGTTGTTATTGTTGTCGCTGTAGTTATATATATATATATATATATATATATATATATATATATATATATATATATATATATATATATATATATATACTTTTTTTTTTTACATTTCAGCCTAAGGCACCGGTAGGCTTTCTTATTGGGGGTTGACTTATCATTATCATCATCATCATCATCATCACACCTTGGTAAAATGAGACGTTAGAAGCGCAAAGTGAACAGGGGAATGAAAGGTGTCAAGGGAAGTAAGTGTTCATTAACCTACCATTTATATGCCTCGTGAGTGTTTGCTCGCCGCGAGAAGTCTAATGTACAACACCCTCGGCGCGGCGGCCTGATAGCGAGTGTCTGTAGGAGCTCTTGATGTGGTGTTGACACTGTGCTTGTCTTATTACGGAGAAGGAAAGGGAGGGAAAGGGAGAGAAAGAGAGAGAGGGTGGAAGAGAGAGAGAGAGAGAGAGAGAGAGAGAGAGAGAGAGAGAGAGAGAGAGAGAGAGAGAGAGAGAGAGAGAATGTTGGATAACCTGAGTATATGCACATATGTATAAGATTCCCTAGTGACAGAACACACACACACACACACACACACACTCACAGGAGTGTCCATTTTAACCAAACGTTTATATGCTAATAGAAGAATGTGATAAACAGGAGAGAGAGAGAGAGAGAGAGAGAGAGAGAGAGAGAGAGAGAGAGAGAGAGAGAGAAGCCATTGTGCACTGATTTATAAAGCTATATATACGTCTTGTAACTAGTATTCTCATCCATGCCTTAGGCCTATATACACTTAACATTAAATATCTTATACCATTAATACTCCATTATACGTATACTTCAATGTTAACTATATTAACAATGTTAACAATGTTAAATGTGTGTGTGTGTGTGTGTGTGTGTGTGTGTGTGTGTGTGTGTGTGTGTGTGTGTGTGTATGTTATTTCCTCTGTTCCTTTCACAAATTCGTTTCTCTCATTTTCTCCGTTTTTTTTCTCCTTTCCTGTTTCATTGCATTCCCTTCTTCACTAAATTATGTTCATTCTCTTCCGTCCCCCTTGTCCTTCCTCCTCTTCCTCCTTTTCCTCCCCCTCCTCTTTCCCTCCTCTTCCTCTCCCTCCCCTTATCCTCCTCCTCCCCCTCTCCCTCTCTCTCTCTAATGACCCGTGAGTCCCAAGTGAACGGTTGACTCACTTTTATACGCAAAGCTAATTTTACGCCTCGTATGTCGCCTGCTGATTACGTACTGCTCTGTGTGTGTGTCTGTGTGTGTGTGTGTGTGTGTGTGTGTGTGTGTGTGTGTGTGTTCGCGTCCCGCCCGCCGCCACATATGGGATTTTTCAGTCACCGCCGAGTGGCCCTGAGTGCTGCCCTGAAGACCACCTATCAACCCGGACTATAGATTTTCTCTCTAAAAGGAGGGTCAAAGAGGAGCTCCGAGAGGTAGCGTGAGCCAAGCAAGATTTCGCCACTATAAACACTTGCCTGCGCCATAACGGACTGGAGTAGACCATCACGCCCCATCAAGAAAGCCACCGGTGTCATACGCAGAACGCAATTAAATAAATAAATTAAAAGCCATGACAAGTTTCACCCATCAAGACATCTTAATATACTTGTTTCTCAGAATGTGTCTCCCTCAGCATACACGCCCACACCTGTCACCTTCACCTGTCACACACACACCTGTCACCCACACATGTCTCCCTCACCACACATACCCACACCTGTCACCTACACCTGTCACACACACACACATACACACACACACACACACCTGTCACAGCGGCCGCGCGTAAAAAGGTGAAAATCAAAATTAATAAATAAATGTTGACAAGATATCAATTAGGAATGAAGGAGAACTAATGAAACGAAGAGAGAGAGAGAGAGAGAGAGAGAGAGAGAGAGAGAGAGAGAGAGAGAGAGAGAGAGAGAGAGACGTAACTATGCATGGAAGATTGTAAACACACACACACACACACACACACACACACACACACACACACACACACACACACACACACACACACACACACACAGCGCCATACCTCCCCCCCTCTCTCTCTCTCTCTCTCTCCCTTTCCTCTGTTCCCTTAATTCCCTCCCATTCTGCGTCAAACAAGGGCCACAAAACCATTAGTAGCTGTTAATCGCCGTTTCTTTGTTGGTTTCCCTCGTTGACTTTCTTTCCCCCTCAGATTACTGCACGAATCACGACTCACGGAATAAAGAGTGGGAAAAACGTGTAGGGACCAGGAGACAGACTAATAAAAATAATAAGCGAAAAATATAAAACAACAACAGAATGAAGAGGAGGAGGAGGAAGAAAAGGATGAGAAGGAGGAGGTGGAGCTCGTATGCACTAAAGATATATGGGTCAATGAATTAAAAACTTGCCATAGAGATTAATAAAAGGGAATATATTAAACAACAGGGGCAGGAGGAGGAAGAGGAGGAAGAGGTCGTATGCAGCACAATATATGGATCAAAGAATAAATTAGGTATTGTATAGATTCATAAAACTAATAAGAGGGAAAATATGAAACAACAACAGCAGGAAGAGGAGGAGGAGGAAGAGGAGAAGGAGGAGGAAGAGGAGGAGGTCGTATATAGTTAAATTAAATGGATCAATGAATAAATAAGGTGTTTTGTAGGTTAATAAAACTAATAAGAGGGAAAATACGAAACAGAAGCAGGAACAAGAGGAGGAGGAGGAGGGGGGAGGAGGAGGAGGAGAAGTGATGTAAGTTCTAAGCTAATTGTTTTAACTTAATATATAGTTTTACAGGAGGGGAAGGAAAAGGAAGGGAAGCAAAGTGAAGAGAAAAGAAGGGAAGAAAAGAAGTCAAAGGAGAAGGGAAGGAAAGAAATGAAGGGGAGAGAAGGGAGAAGAAGGAAAGAAAAGGAATGAAGGGAAAAGGAAGGGAGGGAAAAGGCAGGGAAAAGAAGGGAAGACAAGGAGTGAAGGGAGAAGGGAAGGAAGGAAAGGAAGGGAAAAGAAGGGAAGAAAAGGAATGAAAGGAAAAGAAAGGGAAGGAAAAGGAAGGGAAAATAAGGGAAGGAAAGGAATGAAGGGAAAAGGAAGGGAAGGAAAAGGAAGGGAAAATAAGGGAAGGAAAGGAGTGAAAGGAAAAGGAAGGGAAGGAAAAGGAAGGGAAAATAAGGGAAGAAAAGGAATGAAGGGAAAAAAAGGGAAGGAAAAGGAAGGGAAAATAAGGGAAGGAAAGGAATGAAGGGAAAAGGAAGGGAAGGAAAAGGAAGGGAAAATAAGGGAAGGAAAGGAGTGAAGGAAAAGAAAGAACTGGAAATTATAAAAAAAACGAAGGGAAAGGAAAGTAAGCTTGGGCATGAAGTAAAAAAAAAATACAGGAAAAACGGGAAATATGAAATGGTGAAGGGAGAGAAAGGGAAGGAAAGAGAGAAGGAAAGAACGGGAAACACAAAGGGGTGACGAGAAAGAAAGGGAAAAAATAAGGGAAATAAAAAAGAAGGAGAAATACGGAAAATATACCGTGAAAAAACAGATTACTCGTGAACCTTTCCTGTCCACGGTAAGCCTAGGGCACACAAATATAAGGGGTTCCCCAGCCTCCTATATTATCTAGCGTTAAGAAGAACGGCCCGACCAATATTCCGCCGCGGCCGATCACGCGATGAACGAGAAAAGAACGTGGCGTGGTGATAGTAGTAGTAGTAGTAGTAGTAGTAGTAGTAGTAGTAGTAGTAGCAGTAGTAGTAGTAGTAGTAGTAATAGTAGTAGTAGTAGTGGTGGTGGTTACAGCAGAAAACGTATAAATTACAATAGGTCGGGGTGGTGGTGATGGTGGTGGTGGTAGTGGTGGTGGTGGTAGTGATGGTGGTGGTAATCGGGGTGGTGGTGGTGGTGGTGGTGGAGGTGTGTTATGAAATCTCGCCTCACTCATATTTTCTACTTAATAACGGAAAGCTCGAAGCGATATTAATGGACACGACGGATTAACGAACTAGACGGAGGAGGGAGATGAAAGAGCAGGAGGAGGAGGAAGAGGAGGAGGAGGAGGGCATGGAGGAGGAGGAGCAGGAGGAGGAAATTAAGAACGACAGGTAAGACATACGTGTAAATAAATAAACAAAGAAGAGAGAAGAAAAAGAAAAGAGGAGAAGGAGGAGGAGGAGGTAAGAAGAACCAGTGAAGAAAATAAAAATAAAAACGAAAATAATAAAAAGAAAAAAAACATATTTGACATTATTTGACAAGGCTCTCGTGGGAGTTTTCGGCATTTCCAGCGGTAGTTGAATGACCCTGGTGGTAGTTTGACCCTTCCTCTGTACCATGAACCCAAAAGACCACTCATTAAAACCCGACTGATCTCCCTCTTGGCCTTTGGAAATAGTTAACATGAGAGGCGGAAGCGTATACCGACCAGTCTGTCACGGTTGAAACTTTACCTAGACAGAGAGGAGTAAAATTCTACGGACATAGCCAGATAGGTTTTCTTTATGCCATGATTCAATAAGATTCCCCACACCAGATTGCCTACCAGTTCCTTTAAAACACTGTGTCAGGAGAGGAACATTAAGCAAATTCGGAGGTATGAAATTCTACAGACACCGCCAGCCACGTTTAATTAGTCGAATCCATATCTCTCTTTCTCTCTTTATCTCTGTCTCTCGCTCTCTGTCTATCTCTGTCTCTCTCCAGCCACACCATGAGGTATCAGTAAGGTAACGACTCACCCTTTGCAAACCTTCCGTCACCTCGTTAGCCCGGCAATGGGGGATTCACAAAAAAGTCATTTCATTCTAAAGAGGTTGGGATATACGCCACGCCAGGGGGTCCAGGGTCACGGTTTTCCTCCACCGTTGGGCTACTGCTGGTGGGGGGTCGCGGGAATGTTTGGAAGTCAAGGGTTACTTTCTGCCTACGATTTGACTCATCTGCCTACGACTTGACATTTCTGATTATGACTAGACTTCTCTACCTATGACTTGACTTGAGGAGAAGATCAAGACGCATCACCACAAGAAAATGACCTCTCTTTTGGTCACTCATCTCTACTTTCTCTTATAGGATCAGTGTTAGCGGGCTTTTTTCTTTTTTTTGGCCCATGAACAGCACACACACACACACACACACACACACACACACACACAAACAGCTTTAAATATATCACCCATCACGGTCACACAGGACTCAAAAGCTCACTGTGAAATCTGTGCGTGTGTGTGTGTGTGTGTGTGTGTGTGTGTGTGTTTGCTTATTAACCTTCGTCATTAGAGTTTATTGAACCTTTGTCTGCTCTCGCTTCCATTTGCAAGTATTATCTTAAGTAAATAAAAAGAGGAGGAGGAGGAGGAGGAGGGAAAGGGGGAGAGGATCAATTTCTCTAAAAGCTCGAATGACAATCACCTTATTACTCTCTCTCTCTCTCTCTCTCTCTCTCTCTCTCTCTCCAAGCATGACCTGTTTTTAAAGAAAGACTGAAGGGAAGATTAAACATATATATTAATGTGTGTGTGTGTGTGTGTGTGTGTGTGTGTGTGTGTGTGTGTGTGTGTGTGTAATAATATACGGTTTATTCAGGTATACGGCAGCCGTCTGGCTGAAAATTTACGTTTTAAAAATACATTTAAATAAATTTCGCTAACGAGAACAAGTACAAAAAGAGAAGGGGGATGGGAAAGATGCTTCCTCCTCTTATATCAGTCATTTCTAAAGGCCAAAAATGAAGTTAAACGCGTCTCCAAGTAAGTTGACCTTACGAAAGCTGAACCAAACAGCCGATAGGCACACACACACACACACACACACACACACACACATTCAAATATATGTTGCCTCTCTTTCTATCTTCTATCGATATTTTCATGCTGACTGCTCTTCTGAACTTGCTAACTGCATGCCTCCCCCCCTCCCGCGACCCCGCTGCACACGACTTTCTTCTCATGCTCATCCCTATACTGTCCAAACCCCTTATGCAAGAGTTAACCAGCATCTTCACTCTTTCATCCCTCACGCTGGTAAACTCTGGAACAATCTTCCTTCATCTGTATTTCCTCCTGCCTACGACTTGAACTCTTTCAAGAGGATGGTATCAGGACACCTCTCCTCCCGAAATTGACCTTTCTTTCGGCCACCTCTTTTGATTATTTTTTGGGGAGCAGCGAGTAGCGGGCTTTTTTTTTATTGTTGTTTCCTTTTTTGTGCCCTTGAGCTGTCTCTGTTGTAAAAAAAAAAAAAAAAAAAAAAAAAGGCCTTCCCGCTACACCCAAGTCACCGCCTCGCCCGGGCCTTACCGCTACACGTGCGAATTAGGGACATGACCTTACCAACATCTCACCCACACCCGTGGGCGGGACACAGCCCCGACTGTCACCCACACGCCTGGGCGGGACACAGCCCCGACTCTCACCCCCCACACCGGTGGGCGGGACACAGCCCCGACTCTCAGCCCCCCCACACCCGTGGGCGGGACACAGCCCCGACTCTCCCCCCCACACCCGTGGGCGGGACACAGCCACGATTTTCACCCACACCCTTGGGCGGGTGACCCCGACTGTTAGCCACACGCCTGGTGGCGGGACACAGTCACCATATTAACTTGTGCTCACTCTATCCCTACTCACCCTGCCATAGGCGTCCTTCTCTCCTCTTTTGTCCTCTCCGTCCGTCCACTCATCAACACAACAAACAATTCTCCCGCGCTTAACTGTTGTCCCTTGATCCTGTTCCTCGGGTGGAAAAGTTACGGTGTCTGTTGGCAGCGGTGAGGCTGTGGCGAGGAGGTCTGTAAATGTGTCTGTGGCAAGGCTGTGTGGCTGTTGGCAAGGTCTGTGTGGGCTGTTGAGGTGTCTGTGTCTATGGCAAGGCTGTGTGGCTGTTGGCAAGGTCTGTATGGGCTGTTTAAATGTCTGTGGCAGGGGCGAGGCTGTAAGGCTGTGGCAGGGGCGAGGCTGTAAGGCTGTGGCAGGGGCGAGGCTGTAAGGCTGTGGCAGGCCGCAGGGAGGTCTGTATGGTCTGGAGCTGTGTCTGTTAGCGAGGATTGTGATTTTCCTTTGCCAGTAATGTCAACACTCACACTAGTTGACATTTTGGGGGATTGTGAGCGATTGTGTGTGTCAAGGATTGTGGAGCTGAATAGTTGGACGTGATTGTGTGTGAATAAGAACTTGCTGGGCGGTCTAGAAAGGAGAAAAAAAAAGCCTCAGAATATCAGTGAATTTTAAAAGGATGTGAAATTATCAGAGGGGGTGGCAACATCTTATATCTGTTGACATTTTTAAAGATTGTGAGTGATTGTGTGTACCTAGGATTGTGGATTTTGGTGTGTGTTGAGTTGAATGATTGATACTGATTGTGTTGAAATTAGAACTTGCTGCAATGTCTAGAAATGAGTAGAAAAAAAATAGTTTCTTGGGATTGTGAAGCAAAAATATTGAAAAACAGTCAACATTTTGGGGGATTGTGAGTGACTTAGGGCATTCAGGAGTGTAATTTTTGACATGTGATGAGTTGAATGATTGTTCTTGATTGTGTTAAAATTAAAACTTGCTGCAGAACTTAGAAAGGAGTAAAAAGAGTAGAAATCTGGAGATCATAGTGTGAAAATATTTCAAAAGTATTAATTTCCACACCTTCTTTGATCTTTACTTTTCATCCTGTGGTTCTGTGGTTCTCCGCACTCTTTCAGGGGTCGTCAGGTCAGGGCCAGGTCATATGCCAATACCAACGTTGCCGTTAACTTGACTAATGTTAGATTTCCTTCCAGGCCGAGGCAGCGAGGGAGGGAAGGAAGAAAACAAGAACGATGGAAAGAAGAGAGGGAAAAACATGCCTGTTATACTGCGGCAGCGTCTCTGTGGCTGTTTAGTTGTAAGGAAAATAAGTGTGTTTCTCTGGGCCAGTTTCACGGTTCACACGAAGGCATTGTACGCACCCAAACCAAACCATATTCACTACAATGATCCATTTTTTCCTCTTAATACCAGATACTAAAGAGACTTCGTAGGGCGTGGCCTGCTAAAATTTCATCCTTTTCATATCAATCCCGAGCACAATACTATGAGGAACGTTCGAGTTATTGTAAGCACCCAAACTAAACCAAATTCTCCACAATAATCTGTTTTTTCCTCTTATTACCAGACACTAAAGAGACTTCCTAGGGTGTGGCTTGCTAAAATTTCATCCACTTTGTATCGTGACCCGAAATTGAGCTCTCTTTTGACCTGCTTTTTTTTTTTTTTTTTTTTTTTTTTTGAGAAGCGCTTGACAGACTTTTTTGTTGCCTCTGTTTTAGTGCCCTAGAGCTGTCTACCTCGCTGTAAAAAAATAAATAAATGAGTAAATTCTTAGCGCAATACAAGGAAGTTTCGTAGTAGTATTTTGTCTGGTTCAGGAGCTTACGAACTCATTTATCACCATTTCATTTATCATTTATTTATTATTTAATTTATCATCATCATTTATCATCACTGTCATGGTCACTTTCGTGGTTCTCGTCGTGTAAGTCGCCGTGCTGTTGACGTGTTAATTCCTGTGTAAATTGCTGTGTGTGAATTCCTTTGTAAATATCTGTCTGTGTGAATTCCTGTGCAAATTGCTGTGTGTGGTGTAGGGTGTATGTGTATGTGTTGGTGTGTGCGTCAGACTGTGTAATTTCATTTGTCCATAAACGAAGCAGGACTTTTGACAGATGTGGCACCTGTGCATTTCTAGTCTGTGAATACATGAACTGTTGAAATAGATACCCAAGCTGATTTTTCAATGATATATTTGAATGTTTATGTATACAAAAAAAAAAACCTCAGTCTTTATAAATCCCAAACATTCTGATCTGCATGGATAATACACCATACAAGCACAAGAAAAAACAAGCTTGTATCAAACAGTGTAGTCAGGTCTTACTCGAGCGATCTATTGCTTCTCAAATGCCTATAATTCATCTCATTTCACTGATTTCAGGTACATTAACCCGTCCACTGTGATTGGCACGGATTTCGACTTCACTGGTAGCCTGGTAACTCATACTCCCAGGTCCTTCTCTTCCACTGTGGTGGCTAGTGGAGTGTTTCCCATGTGGTATTGGTATGCTGGATATCCCCTCCCAAGGTGCATGACTTTACATTTTTCTTCATTGAATTATAGCAGCCAGCTTTTGTTCCATTCCTGTAGCTTGGTGAGGTCTCCTTGTAGCAAATCCCCAGTCAAGGGGTTAAAAGACATATGGTTATGCAAGTGCAAATAAAGGGTATTTTAAAAGTTTACTGCATGTAAATAACGATTAATATTGGAAATAACATGAGATAGTAACTAATAACTATTGAATGTGATGCTACTGTAGGTTACTTCAAATATTACCCATGTTTGCAATAAGTTATCAAAATTCCTTAAGTATAGGCACTTGGAGAGCCAGATATCAATTTATATATCTGCACTGATATGAATTACAGGTACAGTATTTGGAATACTATAATTCGTTCGAGTATGATTTGACTATACTGTTTGATACAAGACTGTCTTTCGTGTGCTTGCATGGTATAGTATTAATGCAAATCAGTACAGTTGCAGTTTATATAAGAGGGCTTGAGGTTTCTTTATACACACAAGCATTCAAATATGTCACTGAAAATATAAAAAAGTTGATCTTCATGTGATAAACTATTAAGGGGGTACAGGACACCTGAGGTCATCTAACTAAACTATCTGGGGTAGTGCGATGAAACTTTGCAGGTAAGTAGGCATTTATGTTGCCTACATTTTGTACGAGCCAGAACAATGTAGTATGTATACTTATATGTATACTTATACATATACATGTGCGTATACATGTAGCGACACTTAAAATTACACAGCACCATTAATACATAACCAAGCACTTTCATTTTTTAGCTGTGAATAGTCATTAGGTATGCCTAGGGCCCTATGGAAAATATTCTGAAAGTTTCCTATACAGAAAGGCATAATGGTATTTCTTTTATTATGTTCGTCGATCATTGCGTAAAATCGTGTTTTTTGTCAATTTTTCCTCTTAATACTCCTATCTCCTTTGCCCTATCAAGAAATGTCTAGTCATAGGTCCCTAGCTACTTGTACAATCAACATTCCCTGAACTTTTCACTTAAATCTGATTGATTTTAGATTTTCTGCGATTAAAAAAGACAAAATTTATCGAAAGGAGATATGATCAATTAAAAAATATAAGGATCTTTAACTCGGTCCATAAACCCGCACCAGACATTTAAAATTTGTGCTGCAAGGAAAACATTGCACGGGGATTATTTCTACATGGTATAAGAATGTTTTTATCCCAGTTTTGCAAAATGCTATATTTTGACCTCCGCCCTTCCCCAGGTGTCGCAGGTACCACATCGAGGTTTGCGAGTGGACAAATGGAATGAAACCGACTATAGTGTGTTATGGTTGACCAGGTTTCGATGGTGTGTTATGGTTGACCACATTTTGGTAGTGTTATGGTTGACCACATTTCGGTAGTGTTATGGTTGACCACATTACGGTAGTGCCTTATGGTTGTTACGTTTCGGTAGTGTGTTATGGTTGATCACGTTTCGGTAGTGTGTTATGGTTGACCATGTTTCGGTAGTGTCTTATGGTTGACCAGGTAGTGTGTTATGGTTGACCACGTTTCAGCAGTGTGCTATGGTTGACCACATTTCAGCAGTGTGTTATGGTTGTTCTGTTTCTGTAGTGTCTTATGGTTGACCACATTTCGGTAGTGTGTTATGGTTGACCACATTACGGTAGTGTCCTATGGTTGATCAGGTCAGCGTTGGTGTGTGTTTGTGGGTGTGGGTGTGTGTGTCCTAACTCAGCATCACTTACAGCAAGGTTTTCATTGTTGTGTTTTGCTCTTAGTGGATGAGGAAGAAAGTGTGAGGTATTTTTGTATGTATATAAACATTCAAATATATTTCTGAAGACATGGTCTGTATATTTATCACACGTAGCTAATGAGATCATGGACTGCAATGCGCCTCATCTCTCAAAATTCATGCGCTACTAAAAATGCTTCTCGGAACTTATGATTATTAACTGAACGAAAAAACTTCTTATACAAGATTATCAGTTAGAAAATAAAGTGGCCATTGGATTTAAATTTGGTAAAGTAAACTAGAAATCAAAGGAAGCAAATATTAACTAGAAAAGGCTTATGTGAAAAGACACTGACTCTTAATGAACTTAGAAAATTATTCAACAAAATGATCATTTAACCTGGTAGCAGTGACGGGCCAAATATGTGGCTTTACCTTATACCAGTGACGGGCCAAATTTTTGCCATGATATAAACCCCAAAAAAAACAGGTGATGCATAAACTGATCACAAATGCGTTGATATATATTATGAAATGGTTTGCGTGAGTGATGATTTTTTCTCATTATTCTCACTAAGAGGGGAGGGCCTTTAAGAAACATGTTCCCCGCAGCTACCATGTTAATCTTCTCTGTAACTTGAGGAAATAGTCGTAATGGGAGAGAGAGAGAGAGAGATTATGAGTTCAAGCATGACAAAGATATGTTTTCTCTCTTACTCTAAATATACCCAATAATAATAATAATAATGATAATAATAATAGCAGGATTAATAACATCATTCCAGGTTCATCATTCTTTTTTATTGATGAAAAATGAAAACTATATGAATGGTACACAATATATGTCTGTATGCATGTATAGATAGATAGATACATACATGGAATGGAGGTATGTATGTATATGTATAAATAGATAGAGAGAAGAAGAAAGAAAAAGACATAATTACATACATTTGAAGTATATAATTATGTATGCAGAGAGAGAGAGAGAGAGAGAGAGAGAGAGTATGTATATATGTATGTATGTATTTAAGTACAGAAAAAGAAATATAAAAATAAATTCCTCATAACTGAATGTATATATGTATGTATGAGTGTGTATACATATCACAAGCAAATAACACACCCACCAGATATCATACATAGTGGACTCCAATGCCTGTTTTGACTAAGTAATACAGCCACATCAATGAATACAGCAAACAACCTTATGGCACAATATACAGATATACTTAAATATACATAGACACCACAGCGTCACGTATATGGAAGAATGCATACTGATAATGATGATAAAAGAAGTAATAATGATAATACTTGGGAATACTAGCATGGAAGCACCTAACAATGTGTGTGTGTGTGCGTGTGTGTGTGTTTGAGTTTATAAAGGTAGGAAGGTATGTGGTGTGTGTGTGTGTGTGTGTGTGTGTGTGTGTGTGTGTTTAGAAAGGTAGGAAGGCATGTGTGTGTGTATGTATGTATGTATGTGGTGTGTGTGTGTGTGTGTGTGTGTGTGAGTTTAGAAAGGTAGGAAGGTATGTGTGTGTATGTATGTATGTATGTCTGTAGTGTGTGTGTGTGTGTGTGTGTGTATGGAAAAATGCACATCTATTTAAAATACAAACATGAAAATGGCATTGGAAGATTTATATAATACTCTGAAGTTGTTTTGTTATTATTATTAATATTATTAGTAGTAGTATTGTTATTATTATTATTATTATCTCTTTTGCAGTACTTAACAACATTCAGAAATCACATTGGTTTACATAATTAATCAACAGTATATTGGCAATCATTGTGTTCGTGTGTGTGTGTGTGTGTGTGTGGAGGAGCCAGTCATGTATACAAACTTCTTGTACATATATAGAAATACTTACATGACTGATTGGAGCACAACTTTGAATATATATGTGTGTGTGTGTGTGTGTGTGTGTGTGTGTGTAATTCAACTCTTGGTCTGCTGCGGGTCTCTCTGGAGACAGCCAGCCGTTCCCCTATGGAAGAGCACAGAGCTCATAGTACCGATCTTTGGGTAGGACTGAGACCACTCACACACAACACACCACAACAACGAGGTCACAACTCCTTGCCTTACGTCGCGTACCTACTCACTGCTAGGTGAACAGGAGCTACACGTGAAAGAAGAAAAACCTAACTTAGCTTCACCCGGCCAGGGAATCGAACCCCGGTCCTTCTGGTTGTGAGGCAGACACTATCCACTGAGCTACCGGGCCGTGTGTGTGTGTGTGTGTGTGTGTGTGTGTGTGTGTGTGTGTGTTATGACTTATTATAACATATCACAATCAGAGACTAAATGCACAACCAAATAATTTCCTAAGCCATTGCCTAAGCCATTGCCTAAGCCATTTCCCTTACAAAACCCAAATCATTCTCATTCATTCATTTAGTTTTTCATTTAATTCTTTTTTTCTATGAGAGACATTAATGACAGTTTTCTAGCCATCTCCTCAAGAACATTTTATAACTTTATCATCATTCATTCTTCATTCATTCACTTTTGTTCTTATGGTTAGATGTTGAATGGCACTCTTAACACTCTCTCTATCAAGTCCGTCTTCACTTGAGGGGCCTCGAAGATGGGCCCAGTCCATTAGTGGCACAGGCGAATTTTATTTTTAGTGGCTTCCGTGGTGTTGGACCCTTGCTTGGCCCATGCTGCCCCCCAGTGCTCTCCTTGAATGAAGTCGCTTAAGTTAGGGTTGACTGAAGATCTGGGCAGCATGTCCGTTATCTTCTGCCTCTTGGTGATTGAAAATTGTCACCATCTAAGTTCTCGGGCTCACCACACCAGCACGCTGGCCTCTAAGCCACAGTCTCTTCCCTTCCTGTTCTGCATACTGCTTAGAATTATTGTTCTTGAGCTGAATACTGTTTAGAATCACACCTCCTGTACCCAGTCTAACCTCGGGGATCACAATACGTATGTACTTTAGAACCACACACAGCACTTCTACCCTATACTGTATCCACTCTAGCCTCAAGGACCACAAGACGTATGTGCTTTAGAACCACACACAGTACTTCTACCCTACAGTGTATCCACTCTAGCCTCAAGGACCACAAGACGTATGTATACTTTAGAACCACACACAGCACTTCTACCCTATACTGTATCCACTTTAGCCTCAAGGACCACAAGATGTACGTACTTTAGAACCACACACAGCACTTCTTCCCTACACTGTATCCACTCTAGCCTCAAGGACCACAAGACGTATGTACTTTAGAACCACACACAGCACTTCTTCCCTACACTGTATCCACTCTAGCCTCAAGGACCACAAGACGTATGTACTTTAGAACCACACACAGTACTTCTTCCCTACACTGTATCCACTCTAGCCTCAAGGACCACAAGACGTATGTACTTTAGAACCACACACAGTACTTCTTCCCTACACTATATCCACTCTAACCTCAAGGACCACAAGACGTATGTACTTTAGAACCACACACAGTACTTCTTCCCTACACTATATCCACTCTAACCTCAAGGATCACATGGCGTACTCACTTTATACCCACACACATTACAGTAATACTTCAACCTTCTTAGACTCACACATGCATATCCACTCTAGTCCAGTCCAGTCCAGTAGAAGGCGTGGGATTGCCTTTGTAACGGCTCCCACTTATGACTTATTCTTGATTGTTGATTGGCGTTGTTGTGTCTTTTGGTTTTGTTCAGTTTTCTTTTTTCTTCTGTACCATATTCTAGCCTTTTCGTCCCCAAGGTGTATCCACTTCCAACAGTTCCTCTCTACGCTGTATCCACTTTGCCCTTGAGGACCACACGGCGTACTCACTTTAGAACCACACACGTTACAGCAACACTTGAGCTTTATTAAACTTTCTTGGCCACCCTTGCGGCTCTCCTGGCCCATGTTAGCAGGAGGGTGGCCAGCAGGAGGTTGGTGAGCAGGGACACAGTGAGCAGGCCACCGAGATATGGCACCAACCAGAAGTAGTAGAACCTGACAAAGAAAAAGATAAAAGGATAGAGAGATTTAGGATTACATAGAGATAGGATTTAACTTGGATTACATAGATTGCATGGCACTCCTTGGCCCTTCCCTACCCTCCTCCCCTTCCCTCTTCCTTTCCTCCCTTCCCTTTCCTTCCAAAACTCTTCTTAATCTTCCTTCCCTCTTCTCTTCCTCCCTTCCCTTCCCTCTCTTTCCTACACTCCTCCCTTCCCTCTCCTTCCCAAACTCTTCTCTTCCTCCCTTCCCTTCCCTCTCCTTCCCAAACCCTTCTTAACCTTCCTTCCCTCTCCTCCTCCTCCCTTCCCTTCTCTTTCCTACAGTCCTCCCTTCCCTCTCCTTCCCAATCTCTTCCTTCCTTCCTTTCCTTCCCATCCCTTCCCTTCCTTCTCTTTCCTACACTCCTCCCTCTCCCTTCCCTTCCCCTCCCTTTCCCCACATTTTCCTTTCCCTTTTCCTCCCCTAGCTCTCTCTTCCCCCTCCTCACCTCTTACTAAGCACGCCCTCTATATCAGTGCCGTGGTGTGCCTTGAGCAGTGTCAGACCGAGTTGAACCTTGGAGCCCTCAGTGTTGGCACGGGACTTGAGGCAGGCCACGTATGCCACGCCCTGCCCCTCAGAACACTCCTTGGCATGGTGCAGGTGGAACAGGGATGGGTCGGGTGCACGAATCACCTGGAAGAGTGGAACAGCTGGAATGGGAATAGCTGGGAATAGGAATGGAAACAGTCATCGGGTTGTTTCTGGACGAGGCAATCCTAAGTGGAGGAAACCAAGGTACATAGCTCATGGCTGGGGGAAGTTGATCGATCCTACTGCCCGAAGGAACTAGAAACGGACAGGGCAGATACGTGGGAGGTCACTCAGAGGGACCATCGGGATTTTTTTATTTATTTATTTATTTATTTATTTTTACAGGAAAGGAAGCAACTCAAAGGCATAAAAAAAGGTGTAGAAAAAAACTTGCTAAATGCTGCTTCTAAAAAAAAAGATAAAAGTAGAGATTGGCCAAAAGAGGGTCAGTTTTGGGGGAGAGTGTGCCTGGAGTACGGGTGGCAAGTGAGTGAAGCAACGCACCCCCAGGCGTACTGCTCCCTATCCTCACCTTGATGTGGTCCTTGGTCAAAAAAGAGAGGTCAGTTTCGGGGGAGAGTGTGTCTGGCGTTCGGGCGGCAAGTGAGTGAAGCAACACACCCCCAGGCGTACACTCCCTGTCCTCACCTTGATGTGGTCCTTGGTCAAAAACTGCTGGTAGAGCGCCTCGTCCTCCCCGCCCCAGGTCCTGATGTCCGGGTAGCCCCCAGCCCCCAGGTAGTCCCCCCGGGTGACGCAGGCCATGCCGTACCCGAACTCCCGCCAGAACCCGGTGTGCTCCCCCACGGCCAGCTGGTCCTGCACGGGGGGCACCGGCTTGTCCAGGAGCGGGTACACCAGGCTGGGGTTGTACAGCGAGAAGATGATGGGGTAGTAGACCTGGGAGAGAGAGAGAGTGAGTTAGGTTTATACATATAGATACACACACATATATATTTTATCTATATTCACACATACATACACACACACACATATATTTTATCTACATGCACACATATACACACACGCACATTCTCTGTTTCTCTCTCTCTTTCTACACACACACACACACACACACACACAATAACTGACTATGTTTCTACTCAAGAGCAATAGACAAGGTGCAAGAGAGAGAATGGTGGGCTGATTGTGTATATCTCGATTTGAAAAAAGCTTTTGACAAGGTTCCGCACAAAAGGTTAATCTGGAAACTACAGCAGTGGGGAGGAATGGGCGGAAGGGTTATCGAGTGGATGAAGGATTACTTAATGGGAAGAGAAATGAGGACAGTGAGTAGAGAGGAGAAATCAAATTGGAGGAGAGTAGAGAGTGGAGTCCCCCAAGGCTCAGTTCTGGCATCAATAATGTTCATGATATATATAAACGATATGCCAGAGGGTACAAAAAGTTATATGAGCCTTTCTGCAAATGATGCAAAGTTAATAAGAAAAGTGAGGACGGAGGAAGACTGCGAGGAGCTGCAAAAAGACCTGGACAGAGTGTATAGATGGAGCCAGTTATGGGAGATGGAATTTAATGCAAACAAGTGCCATGTTATGGAAATTGGGAAAAGTATAAAAAGATCGAGGAAAACATACAGGATGGGAGGAGAAAACTTAAAGGTGGTACATGAAGAAAAAGATTTGGGAGTAACATGCAAGACACACTATCCCAGAAAAGCATGTAAACAAGCTGTTTGGAGAAACCTACAGGATGATGCAAAATATAAGGGTATCATTTAATTTTATGGACAAGGAAATGGTGAAGAAAATAATAACAACATTGATAATACCAAAGCTTGAATATGCTGCAATTGTGTGGTCACCTCACAAAAAGAAGGATATCAGAAAGCTTGAAAGGATACAGAGAAATGCAACTAAAATGGTTCCAGAACCCTCAAATATGACGTATGAAGACAGATTGAAAGAGATGGATTTGACGACACTGGAACAAAGAAGGGAGAGAGGAGATCTGATCACGTTGTATAAGTTGGTAAATAAGTCTGACGAGGTGGATAGAGATGATCTCTTCTTAACTGCAAGAACACAGGGGCTGAGAGGACATGGAAAGAAACTTAATAAAGGAACTTAATTGTTTGCGTGGCTTGAAAAAGTATAGTTTTCCACATAGAAGTGTTAACGCAGAACAGCTTGCGAGAAGAGGTGGCGGAGGTGAGCAGTGTCCATCAAATGAAGGAAAGGCTAGATAAATGTAGGTATGGAGACGGGACTATTACGGCTTAGCTCAGGCCACCTAGACTACAAACAGGTAAATACACACACACACAGACACACACTTTCTATACCCTGTGAAAGAGAGAGAGAGATAGGAAAAAATACAATTAGCTAAACACACACACACACACACACACAGTTTCCCTCTCTCTCTCTCCCTCCTTCCCTCCTCCTCTCTCCCTCATTACCTGCCTCCCGAGCAAGGTATTGGCGCGACACCTCCTGAAGAAATCCGCCTTCATCAGAACATCCACATCACAGAAGAAGATCAGATCCCCTGGGGCAGATGTTGCCTTGAGGGCCCCCAGGTGGAGTCCCTTACCCCTGGAAAACCCCCCTGAATCCCCAGCCTCCCCCCCCAGCGGCAGTACATTCCAGCGGAAGTTCGGGAAGCTGGCAAGTCCGGCCGAGGTCAGATTCTGGACTTGATGTGTGTTGGAGTCAAAGGAGGCAATGGTCAGGGTGAGGTGAGGGTCGTGGGGCAGGATGTTGGTTGACAGGTGGTGCAGGAAGGTGGTGTACTTGTCCAGCCGGCCCTTCAGGGAGAGGACCATGTGCACCGTCTGTTTGGGAGGGAAGGGAGGGAGGGAGGGGTTAGTACCAGGTGTGAGAGTTGTATTTACAGAGAGAGAGATGGGTGAGTGGATCAATAGAAATAGAAATGGAGGAAATAAATTGAAGAGTAGAATAGAATAGAAGAGAGAGAGAGAGAGAGAGAGAGAGAGAGAGAGAGTAATAATAATGATAATAATAATAATAATAATAATAATAACAATAATAATAATAATAATAATAATAATGATAATAATAAACTTCATTTCCACTAGAAGATGGTTTTCTACACATACATTACACATTAGACATAAATGAAGAAGATATACATTGTTATCATACAGAAGTCAGCAATTTCTTTTTGAGCTTCGTTTTCAATGCAGTCAAGTTGTTGGAGTCTTTTATTTCACAAGGTAGTGAGCGTAGGCCCTAGTACAGAAAGACCTCTCGCTCCTGTGTCACTGTTTGCTCTGGGGACATATAGATTGTTCTGCTGCCGTGTTGTGGAGTTTGTTACAGTATTAACAGTTGGAAGGGAGAGGATATGGTCTGGGAGAACTTTTATTTTGTGTTTAAAAAGTGTTACCACTAAGGTGAAGGTGACGAGATCTTTTATTCTGAGCCACTGCAATTCGTTAAATAATGGTGTGACGTGATCAGACTTCCTGGCTTTCCCGTCTGCTACTTTCATTGCAAAGTTGGTGGTGCAGAATTGGTGGTCCCCCAAATGGTGATGCCGTATTTGATGGTGCTGAGTACCAGTGACTGAAGGATATGGTGATTCGTGTCTCTTTGTCGGAGTGGTCTTTGTTCCTGTTAATAAACATCAAGGTTCCCATTGCTTTCTTTATGGTTTCACTTAGGTATGTGCCTGTCGAACGTCAAGTAGGAGTCTAAATATATGCCGAGGTTTTTAGCGTGGGTGGAGAGCTGAATATGTCCGGCACATCCTATATATGGTGATATTGTTGGGTATATAGGTGTGCTAGGAGCTGAGAGAGAGAGAGAGAGAGAAGAGAGAGAGAGAGAGAGAGAGAGAGAGAGAGAGAGAGAGAGAGAGAGAGAGAGAGAGAGAGAGAGAGAGAGAGAGAGAGAGAGAGAGAGAGAGAGAGAGAGAGAGAGAGAGAGAGAGAGAGAGAGAGAGAGAGAGAGAAGGAAGACAGAAATAGAGAGATTTAGAGAGAGAGAGAGAGAGAGAGAGAGAGAGAGAGAGAGAGAGAGAGAGAGAGAGAGAGAGAGAGAGAGAGAGAGAGAGAGAGAGAGAGAGAGAGTAGACAGAAAGAGACATTTTAAGAAAGAGATAAAAAACACACACACACACACACACACACACACACATCACCCCCCCCCCCTCCCCCCCTCCCCCCTTCCCTCCCATACCCACCTGTGTGCCATCCACTTGCACTGTCCGTATGACCTGTGGGTTGTTCAGCTTCTGGAAGAGGGTGACCCGCGCTGAGGCCCCGCTGACCTCGTCCTGGTAAAGTAGGTCATGTTCCACCCCATCAGGCAGCCACCGGTACCTGGGAATGAGTGGGGAGTGAGTGGAGGGAGTGGGAGAGGGATAGAGATGGAGTGGGCGTGTATATGGAAGGCAGGAAGGGAAGGAAGTGAGTGGGAGTGTTGAGCGTGAAGGGAAGGCAGAAAAAAAGTGAGTGGGAGTGTTGAGCGTGAAGGGAAGGCAGAAAAAAATGAGTGGGGAGTGAGTGGGATGTGAGTGAGGCTTTGAGTGGAAAAAAACGGGGGAGATAGAAGATGAAGTGGAGAAGTAGAAGGAAGAGAAGAGATTGATAAGAAAGAGCAAGATGAGAGATGAAGCTGAGGAGAAAGAAGGATCAGGAGAGAGAGGAGGAGAAATAACCTAAGAGAGAGAGAGAGAGAGAGAGAGAGAGAGAGAGAGAGTGTCACTTACCTCCCACTGTGGAAGGACGAGGCGGGCAGCATGCGGTTGAGGGCGCCGATCGCAGCATCCTTGGCGTGGGAGATGAGCGCGTGCTCGTGGATGGTGATCTGCCGGCCAGCCTCTCCCTCGCCGCTCACCTGGTACAGCATCTCCTCCTGGTAGGCGCGGAAGGGGAGCCCGTCGGTCCTGGGGGGAGAGAAGGAAACATGGAAACATAGAATTGTAGGCAACAGAAAGCTTATCTGCTTTGTTATTTGTTTTGTTACAGTAGGAGGAGGAGAAGGAGAAGGAGGAGGAGGAAGAGGAGGAGAAGGAGGGAATTTGGGTGTAATGTTGCTATAAGATTATGTTAGAGAGAGAGAGAGAGAGAGAGAGAGAGAGAGAGAGAGAGAGAGAGAGAGAGTAAAGGTTAAATGATAAACAACAGATACAAAATTCCTCTTCCTCTCCCTCCTCCTCCTCCTTATCTTCTATTTCCTCTCCTCCATTTCTTCTTTCTCCTCTTCTTTCTCCCCTACTCGTTTCCTCTTCCTCCCTCCCCTCTTTCTGCTCATCTTCATCCCGCCTCCTCCTCCTCCTCCTCCTCCTCCTCTTTCTCCTAGTTGCTCATCTTCATCCTTTCTTCTTCTCCTCCTCCTCTTCCTCCTCCCTCTCGTTCTCTTCCTAACTGCTCATTATAATTCCTCCTCCTCCTTCTCCTCTTTCTTTCTCCTCCTCCTCCTCCTCTTTCTCCTTCTAGCTGCTCATCTACTTCCTTCCTTCTCCACTTTTTCCTCTTCCTCCTCCTCCTGCTCCTCCTCCCACCCCCACCCCCACTACTACTACTACTACTACTTACATCGTTTCTACGGGGTGAGGAAAGTTGAATGGAAGAGAAGGGTCTCCTCCACCTCCTCCTCCTCCTCCTCCTTCATTCTTGGAGGAGCTGGCGTGGCTGTCTGAAAAGGGGGAAGGGGTGTTAGAAATTATACATACATACATACATACATGACTTCATTTATACATACATACATTCATATACACATTCATACATAGGCCACATACATACATATATCTACAATAAATTTCTACATTGTTTATTATTCTTATTATTATTATTATTATTATTATTATTATTATTATTATTATTATTATTATTATTATTATTATTATTATTATTATTATTATTACTACTACTACTACTACTACTACTACTACTACTACTACTACTACTACTACTACTACTACTACTGCTACTACGTACTACTACTACTGCTCCTACTACTACTACTACTACAACGATCAGCCTCCCGTTGTAGGTCTCCGTGGTTGGGGTGGGGAGGGCGCAGAGAGGGAATTCTAAAGACATGACTATGGCATCCAGTACTCTGACATGGCTGGGGGGGGGAGGAGAGCACCCCTACCCCGAACACCCCCACCCCCTTTTCTTGTGGTGCCTGGAACGTCCTGAGCCTCGGAGCATCACCGCCGCCTCATCCGTCAGGTGATACTGCTGGGCTAGCGGAGTGGAGGCTGGCTCGGACGCATCGTCGTGGGGCGAGGGGGTAGGGGAGGGAACCCACGCGAGCCCGGCGTATAATCCCACTTAGATAGTTAGTTATAGTTGGTAGAAGTAGTAGTAGTAGTAGTGGCTATTGATATTGAATAATTACACACACACACACACACATACACACACACACACACACGTGTTGCTATAAATTTGATAAACATGTGATATAGATAAATATTAAATCCAGCTTTATTACGCTCTTCACAAATCAAATAATTCATGTGTGTGTGTGTGTAGTTATTATTATTATTATTATTATTATTATTATTATTATTATTATTATTATTATTATTATTATTATTATTATTATCATCATCATCATCATTCTTACCTGTCCATGGAATGACGTAGAGCAGAAAAACGAGAGACATCGCTAAGATGATATAACACGACGTCTTCCTCATTCTCTCTCTCTCTCTCTCTCTCTCTCTCTCTCTCAGACCAGATGCTGCGAAGGCGTCTCAGTCAGTTTTATCTGGGAAAAAATAGTAAAAACACATTATTATTATTATTATTATTATTATTATTATTATTATTTTTTAACGTATTATTATTATTTTTATTATTATTACTATTTCCAGGAATTGAAGGATCATCGTCATCATCATCAGCTTCGTTATCTATTTGGTAAGTTGTGATTTATACTTTTTTTTAGCTCATATTTGCAGTGTAGTAGTAGTAGTAGTAGTAGTAGTAGTAGTAGTAGTAGTAGTAGTAGTAGTAGTAGTAGTAGTAGTAGTAGTAGTAGTAGTAGTAGTAGTAGTAGTAGTAGTAGTAGTAGTAGTAGTAGTAGTAGTAGCAGTAAAAGTAGTAGTAGTAGTAGTAGTAGTAGTAGTAGTAGTAGTAGTAGTAGTAGTAGTAGTAGCAGTAAAAGTAGTAGTAGTAGTAGTAGTAGTAGTAGTAGTAGTAGTTTCAACAGTTGTATACTCTCTCTCTCTCTCTCTCTCAACAGTGACGCAAAGATAAACACATTTTGTTTTAACTTTCATAATGCCTGCTTTCTTCTCTCTCTCTCTCTCTCTCTCTCTCTTTCTCTCAACAGTGACGCAAAAGATAAACACATTTTGTTTTAACTTTCATAATGCCTGCTTTCTTCTCTCTCTCTCTCTCTCTCTCTCTCTCTCTCTCTCTCTCTCTCTCTCTCTGTCTTTTTTTTTTTTAAACAGGGCTTAGATTGTGCTAAAGTTGAAGGTTTTAAGCTTCATCTATCTATAGCTACATACAAGACACATTGAATTACTGCCTAGAAGTCCTAATCCTAATCCAGCTGTTCTCTCTCTCTCTCTCTCTCTCTCTCTCTCTCTCTCTCTCTCTCTCTCTCTCTCTCTATCTATCTATCTATCTATCTATCTATCTATCTATCTATCTATTTTACCTTCCAACTTCTTATAAAATTTTGCCCTAAATTCATATCCACTGCTCTCCATTTTTTATCCACTTGTAGCTCTATTTTTCCTCGCTCTATCTACACTAACCACATCTGCCCGACTTAATCCATTCCTCTGTTATCCCCATTTTTATCAAGGACTGTGCCTCATATCTCTCTTCCTGGCAGTGAGAGAGACTGGCAGAACACGTGGTAATAGGTTCAGGGGATCAGAGTCAGATTCACACAATCACTCGGCTCAATATACAGTTCAACAGTCTTGCCAGCCTCGTATGACAGTCATTTATAAGGTTCTAACGGTAAAAGAGAGAGAGAGAGAGAGAGATAGAGCAGTTGGTAATAGGTTCAGAGGGTTACAAATATAGAATCAACTGTCACAGAGGCCAAGAACCGATCCCCTAACAGTCAGATAAGAGTGGAACAATCTTGCCGGCCTCTTATGACAGTCACTCAGGTTCTAGCGGTAAAAGAGAGAGAGAGATAGAACACTTGGTAATAGGTTCAAAGGGCCACAGTCAGGTTCACACAGCCCCGCAGTTCAAAATAGGTTCACTAACTGATATACGGACCAGTTTAACAGTTTTGCCAGTCTCCTATGACAGTCACTCAGGTTCTAGTGGTAAGAGAGAGCTAGAACACTTGGTAATTGGTTCAAAGGCCCTTAAATACAGGTTCAACAGTCACTCACTAGATATAGAGACCACTTTAACAGTCTTGGCAGTCTTGTAGTAACAGTCAATCAGGTTCTAGCGGTAAAAGAGATTGAACACTTGGTAATAGGTTCAAGGGCCCTCATATACAGGTTCAACAGTCACTCACTAGATAGAACACTTGGTAATAGGTTCAAAGGCCCACAAATATAGGTTCAACAATCACCTACTAGAAACAGAGACCAGTTTAACAGTCTTACCAGTCTTGTCGAAAGCTTGGAGGAATAATAAATGGAATGGCCCTCAGCGGATCGCTCTTCACAGTGGGGTGAAGCAAGGGAGGTAGGGGGGGGCCGAGCTTAGCCGGTGGCCGGAGCAAGCAATTCCACCCAAAATATTACATTTCTCGCTCCCAGATCGTCGGCGGAAATGAGCTTGTCTGCCTTATTTCTTCCACATATCACATGTTTTTAGTTATTCAACTGCTGCGCAGTATATGCATTAAGGATGTATGTACAAGTTTTAATGGAAAAACACCAGCATTTCCTTGTCTTTACTCCGTAGAAGCTGAGAAGAAATGTCCCACACTCGCCTTGATCCCTCACACTTCCTCCGTATAATGTTCATTATATATTGACCCTGGTCTTACTTTTAATGTAGAAGCATGTACAGCCTTCTATGTAGAGCGTCTCAATTTTGATCAAAACTCACTACGAGAAAACAGAAAGAAGTATTGGGGCAGAAAGGAGAAAACTTACCCATACGCAAATAATAGTCTATAGTCTATTTGACTCGACGTCAACCAACCGTGTTACACAATCATGCATGTCATTGTTAGAGGTATATTAACCAGTGAATGGAGAAAATGCAACACAGGTCAGGCACCAATTACTGAGAGGGGTTGGTTACATGTTTTTAGGGAGAGAAATGGTTGTGGAGTGGTGGAGAGATAAAATACTTACGAGAGCAGAATAGATTAAAAAAAAAAAAAAAGATAACTCCTGTAAGAGAGAGAGAGAGAGAGAGAGAGAGAGAGAGAGAGAGAGAGAGAGAGAGAGAGAGAGAGAGAGAGAGAGAGAGAGAGAGAGAATGTTAATGAAGGAGAATGATAATGAGAGTTAATGAAAATGAGAATGAGAGAATGAGAATGAGATTTAATGAGAATGAGAGAATATGAATAAGAGATAATGAGAGAGAGAGAGAGAGAGAGAGAGAGAGAGAGAGAGAGAGAGAGAGAGAGAGAGAGAGAGAGAGAGAGAGAACACTTGGTAATGGGTTCAAAGGCCACAAATACAGGTTCAACAGTCACTCGCTAGAAATACAGACCAGTTTAACAGTCTTGCCAGTCTCGTAATAACAGTCACTCAGGTTCTAGCGGTAAGAGAGATAGAACACTTGGTAATGGGTTCAGAGGCCCACAAATACAGGTTCAACGGTCACTCACGAGATATACAGACCAGTTTAACAGTCATACCAGTCTCTTAATAACAGTCACTCAGGTTTTAGCGGCAAAAGAGAGAGATAGAACACTTGGTAATAGGTTCAGAGGCCCACAAATACAGGTTCAACAGTCACTCACGAGATATACAGACCAGTTTACAGTCTTGCCAGCCTCGTATGACAGTCACTAAGGATATGGCGGTAAAAGAGAGATAGAACACTTGGTAATGGGTTCAAAGGCCCACAAATACAGGTTCAACAGTCACTCACTAGAAATACAGACCAGTTTAACAGTCTTGCCAGTCTCGTATGACAGTCACTCAGGTTATAGCGGTAAAAGAGAGTGAGATAGAGCACTTGGTAATGACTTCAGAGGATTAAAGTCAAGTTCACACAGTCAACTAGGCCAGAACCGGTCGAGTAAGGGAGAAGACAAAGACGAGTCAGCCAGTCAGCCAGTCAGCCAGTGTGTGATATGGTAGGCCCCATACAGAGATAAGATAAAAGAGGGTATGGAGTCTAGCTAGGGGAAGATTATATATGGTGTGTGTGTAGGGTGTGTGTGTGTGTGTGTGTGTGTGTGAGAGAGAGGGAGAGAGAGAGAGAGTATGAGTGTGTGTGTGTGTGTGTGTGTGTGTGTGTGTGTGTGTTTACTACTTCTATTACTACTACTACTATTACTACTACTACGTCTACGTCTACTACTACTACTACTACTACTACTACTACCACCGACACCACCACTACTACTACTACTACTACTACTACGACTGCCAGCGCTGGAATATCCTCAACTCCATCCCCTTTAAAGCTGCCCTGTCGAGTGGAGTTGAAGGTGGTGGTGGCGGTGGTGGTGGTGGTGGTGGTGTTATACTACTTTATATTCTTCTTGTGACATCTCCTCCTCCTCCTCCTCCCTTCCTCCTCCTCTTTCTCCCTCCTCTCTTCTCC
>NC_066557.1:12741216-12746216 GCF_024679095.1 Eriocheir sinensis
GGGCGTCGGGGTAGTAAACTTCCGCCACCAGGAGCGACACCCAGCGCGGGGAAGCCAGACACGACCCGGACATGTAGTGACACTGGCTTGACCTACGGGTGACCAGGTGAGCCGGGGTGAGGGACCGGGGAGGGAGGGGGGGAGAGGAAAGGATTGGAAAGGAAAGGGGAGGGAGGAGAGGGTTGGAAGATGGAGGGAAGGACAAGGGGAAGGGAAGGGAAGGGAAGGGAAGGGAAGGGAGGAGAGGGTTGGAAATGGAGGGAAGGGAAGGGAAAGGAAGGGAAGGAAAGGGAAAGAAAGGGAAGGGAAGGGAAGAAAGGGTTGGAAGATGGAGGGAAGGGAAGGGAAGGGAAACGAAGGAAAGGAAAGGGAAGGGAAGGGAGGAGAGGGTTGGAAATGGAGGGAAGGGAAGGGAAAGGAAGGGAAGGAAAGGGAAAGAAAGGGAAGGGAAGGGAGGAAAGGGTTGGAAGATAGAGGGAAGGGAAGGGAAAGGAAGGAAAGGAAAGGGAACGGAAGGGAGGAGAGGGTTGGAAGATGGAGGGAAAGGAAAGGAAGGGAAGGAAAGGGAAAGAAAGGGAAGGGAAGGGAGGAAAGGGTTGGAAGATAGAGGGAAGAGAAGGGAAAGGAAGGAAAGGAAAGGAACACAAAGGAACACAAAGGAAGAACAAACAACAGCAGACCTGCTGGTCCTTACGAGGTTGTTTGTGACAAGCTACACTAACTATCTAATCAAAGGTGGAAGATGAAGGACAGCAAAGGCGAAGGCTCCTCCCCACCCCCCCATCCCTCCAGCCAAAGCTGGCAGGAAAGGGAAGGGAAGGGAGGAGAGGGTTGGAAGATGGAGGGAAAGGAAAGGAGAAGGGAAGGGGAGGAAAGGAAATGGAAGGGAACGGATGGAAAAGGAAGGAAGGGAAAGGAAACTGAAGGGATTGGGAGGAGAGAGAAAGGAAAGGGATGAGGAGGAGGAGAGGGCTGGAAAAGGAAGGGAAGGGAAGGGAAGGGAGGGTGTAGCCGCCATATTTGTGGTAATGAAGATATGTGTGGTACAGTGCAATATGTTTTCATGAATGTGGTAAAGTAATGTACTGCAAGTGAAGCGCGGTGGTGCGAGGTGGTTTGGAGTGGTGAAGTGTGTGGACGAGGCGTGAGGGGATGGCGGGGGGCCGTGAAAAGCGTCAGAGATCAATGTTGGTGTTTAGGACATGAAGGCTACACGGACGATGGGTGATGAGAGTAATGCAGAGAATAATAATCGGGTGACTAATGAGAGGAAATGTTACGTCAATTAATGTAATGTGGGAAATAGTAATCACCTGGGACCATGTTCACAACTTCATATATTTGAGAAGGCTTTCGTAGGAGTTTTGGGCATTTCCAGGGGTAGTTTAATGACCCCGGTGGTAGTTTTAGCCTTCTTGTGTACCATGAACGTGAAAAAGCACTCATGAAAACCCGATCAGTCTCCTTTTCGGCCTTTGGAAATCGTTGACATGAAAGGTGGAAGCGTCTTAGACTACCAACCCAGGTGTACTCGGCCAGTGAAGTGAATGTAGGGGCGTATCGGTGCTTCTATAGCCAGTGTTTACACGACAGAATGCTCATCGTAGCGTGATGGGATAAAAGGGACAGTGATCAATGTTACGGAGGAGGCGGTGACCAGATCCCTAGAGCCATGAGTGGGTCTCGCCTCAGCAAGGGAAGGGAAGGGAGGAAAAGGAAAGGGAAGGGAAGGAAAGACAAGGGAAGGGAAGGGAAGAAAAAGGAAGGAATGGGGAGAAGAGAAGAGGTAGGGAAGAGATGAGGAGGAGGAGAAGGAGAGGGAAAGGAATGGATGGGAAAGCAAGAAGGGAAGGAAAGGATAGGATGCACACACACACACACACACACACACACACACGCGCATCACCCACATCACACTATCACCACGAGACTCACCAACCTCCTAAAGCTACTCTTCCCACAACCTCCTGCTACTGCTACTTCCACTACAACTCCAAACAGCCTCTCCCTCTCAGGGCTGGAATGCATACAAGAGTTGTGTATTCGAACACGATTACGAATACTTCAAATTCAAACGAATACGAATAGGAATTCGAATACACTGAAATGGTTTCAATTCTAATACAAATACGAATACTTATTGAAAGTATTCATGAATACGTTGATGAATACTTTTCATTGAAAAATACCTTCTAGCCGCAAGTGGGTGCAGCACTGTTCTAAAGTTTTGAACGGAAAAATGAGCTTTTGAACAATGATTTGTGACTGGTGCCAGTACCCGCTACAGGATATCACGTTTACCTTACAACTTGTGAGGAACAACGGCTGTTATTTATAATAATATATTTTGAAGAAGTCGTCAATAGTCGCAGAGTACGAATACTTTTCCCTTGTATTCGAATACAAATGAGAATGCTTTGATTTACAGCAATAATTATTCGAATACGAATACACCCAAATATGGTATTCAGATGTATAGAATACCAATACCGAATACGAATACTCCATCCCTGCTCCCTCTCTTCCTCATAAGAACATAAGAACGTAAGGAGTCTGCCAGAGGCCGGTGGGTCTATACAAGGCAACTCCTTTGAACCCAACCCCACCTAACATCCATGAATTTATGTAAAATCTATTTTTTAATGTGCCTATCGTATTGGCACTCACAACATGACTACCAAGCCTTTTCCATTCATCTACCACCAGTTTTTGCCTATATATGTCCGTTGAATCTGAATTTATCCAGTTTAAACCCATTACTACGTGTCCTACTCGGTTCTCTTACCATTAGAACCTTATTAATATCCCCCTCACCCCCTTTTTAAAGCCCTTCAGCCATTTATGAACTCCAAGTCTCCTCGCACCCTCCGCCTTTCTAGAGGATACAAGTTTAATTGTTTAAGTCTTTCCTCATGTGGCAAGTTTCGTAACTCGTGAATCATCTTTGTCATCCTCCTCTGTACCGATTCTGACGTTTTGATATCACACTCTCTTCCTCTCCTTCCCTCTCTCTCTCTCTCTCTCTCTCTCTCTCTCTCTCTCTCTCTCTCTCTCTCTCTCTCTCTCTCTCTCTCTCTCTCTCTCTCTCTCTCTCTCTCACACACACACACACACACACACACACACACGTAACATACCCTGCTCTCTCCCTCCCTTCCTCCAACCCCTCCCTCTCATCCCTCCCCACCCCTCCCCTTCCTTCTCAATCTCTTCCCCCTTTCCTCCCTTCCCTTTCCATATCTTCCGTTCCCTTTTCTTTCCATTCCCTTCTCCTCCCTTGTCCTCTTCTCTCTTATCTTCCATTCTCTTCCCTTCCCCTTCCCTTCCATTGTTTTTCCTTCTCTCCACTCCTTTCTTTTCTCCTCTCCACCTCTTCCCCACTCCACCCCACACACACTCACAGGCACTGGGTCACCTCGACGGTCTGCGTGAAATATCCTTCGTAGGGGATCTGCACCACGTATCGCCACACGCCCTGGTAATTCCTGGCGAAGACGGGCGTGATGTACTCCACGGCTGACGGGCAGGGAGTGAGGGGCTGCGCTGAACCACCGCCCAGGCCGCCTCCTCCCCCAGCGCCGCCGCCGCCGCCCCCCCGCAGGCTGTTCAGGGAGTTGTAGTCGTCCCTGTTCTGGGCTGTGCCGCTGCCGCTGCCACCGCCGCCGCTGTCGCCTTTCCCGGACATCGTGTTGTAGAGGAGGCATAATCTGTTAGAGGGGCGGGGGAGATGGGAGAGGGGAGGGGGGGGTAGTTAGTTAAGGTTGTTGTTGTTATCATTATTGGTTATTATTGTTGTTGTTTCTCTAATTATTACTACTGTTTCTAATGCTACTACTCCTACTACTACTACAACTACTACTACTACTACTACTACTACTACTACTACTACTACTACTACTACTACTACTACTACTACTACTACTACTACTACTACTACTACTACTACTACTACTACTACTACTACTACTATTACTACTTCTACTACTACTACTACTACTACTACTACTACTACTACTACTACTACTACTACTACTACTATTACTTACAAGCCCAAGTTCTTGTCACAAAAGGATCTTCCTTCCCTTCCTCTCAACCCTCTTCCTTCCACCTCCTCCTCCTCCACTTCCTTCCTCTCCTCCTCCTCTTCCTTCTTCTTCTCATTCTTCTTCTCTTTTCCTTGCAGGGCAGAACCCGTGGATCTGATTGGTCGGCGGATGACCCGAAACTGATCTCTGCAACGTGATTGGTCGAGGCGTGAGTGTTGTTGTTGTTGTTGTTGTTGTTGTTATTGTTATTACAGGTGTGACTATGAACTCTTTCTTTCTTGGTCTTTCGGTTCTCTCTCTCTCTCTCTCTCTCTCTCTCTCTCTCTCTCTCTCTCTCTCTCTCTCTCTCTCTCTCTCTCTCTCTCTCTCTCTCTCTCTCTCTCTCTCTCTCTCTCTCTCTCTCTCTCTCACACACACACACACACACACACACACACACTCATAAGTACATAAGAACGTAAGGACTCTGATATACCAACAACAACCACGAGTCTAGCACGTGAACAGACCACCCCCACCCCCTCAACCACATACCTTAAGGGGACATTCTCGCTCCGCATCTTGGCAACTTTGGGCAGTGTCTTGTCCTCCTTCAGAATGGGCAACGTGCGGCTGAAGAAGTCCAGGGTTTTGTTCTTGATGAGGCCGCTGGAAAGAGAGAGAGAGAGAGAGAGAGAGAGAGAGAGAGAGAGAGAGAGAGAGAGAGAGAGAGAGAGAGAGAGAGAGAGAGAGAGAGAGAGAGAGAGAGAGAGAGAGAGAGAGAGAGATAGAGAGAGAGAGAGAGAGAGAGAGAGAGAGAGAGAGAGAGAGAGAGAGAGAGAGAGAGAGAGAGAGAGAGAGAGAGAGAGAGAGAGAGAGAGAGAGAGAGAGAGAGAGAGAGAGAGAGAGAGAGAGAGAGAGAGAGAGAGAGAGAGAGAGAGAGAGAGAGAGAGCGTCATTCCCATACACTAACAC